>NC_092164.1:11404835-11459835 GCF_045791955.1 Oncorhynchus clarkii lewisi | reverse complement strand
TACAGTGTGTCTCTACAGTGTGTCTCTACAGTATGTCTCCTCTACAGTGTGTCTCTACAGTGTGTCTCTACGGTGTGTCTCTACAGTGTGTCTCATCTACAGTGTGTCTCTACTGTGTGTCTCTACTGTGTGTCTCTCAGTGTGTCTCTACAGTGTGTCTCCTCTACAGGGTGTGTCCTCTACAGTGTGTCTCCACAGTGTGTCTCTACAGTGTGTCTCTACAGTGTATCCTCTACAGTGTGTCTCTACAGTGTGTCTCTACAGTGTGTCTCTGCAGTGTGTCTCTACAGTGTGTCTCCTCTACAGTGTGTCTCTACAGTGTGTGTCCTCTACAGTGTGTGTCCTCTACAGTGTCTCCACTATAGTGTGTCCTCTACAGTGTGTCTCTACAGTGTGTCTCCTCTACAGTGTGTCTCCTCTACAGTGTGTCTCCACTACAGTGTGTCTCCTCTACAGTGTGTCTCCTCTACAGTGTGTCTCCACTACAGTGTGTCTCTACAGTGTGTGTCCTCTACAGTGTGTGTCCTCTACAGTGTGTCTCCTCTACAGTGTGTATCCTCTACAGTGTGTCTCTACAGTGTGTCTCTACAGTGTGTGTCCTCTACAGTGCTGTAGTGCACTAAATAGGGCTATGGTCAGATGTAGTGCACTACACAGTGAATAGGGATGCCGACTAAGCTTCTTACTTCACTGAGTTCACACGCACAGACAGACAGACAGACAGACAGACAGACAGACAGACAGAGAGACAGAGAGACAGAGAGACAGAGAGACAGACAGACAGACAGACAGACAGACAGACAGACATACTAAAGCTGCTTGAGGTGGAAATTCACAGGAGACTCAAATCAAATAGCACGCTGGACCTGGTCATAGTGTTTTCACAGCAGGGTTAAGAGAGAGACACAGAGAGAGACACAGAGAGAGACACAGATAGAGATAGAGATAGAGACACAGAGAGAGACACAGAGAGAGACACAGAGAGAGAGACAGAGAGAGAGAGAGAGAGAGAGACAGAGAGAGACACAGAGAGAGAGACAGAGAGAGAGAGAGAGAGAGTCTGTTGATTTGACTGAATTATAGTAAAAACCCAACACCTTCATAACTTTTTATACAGTTCAGCTACTGACTAAATAATTA
Source organism: Oncorhynchus clarkii lewisi (assembly GCF_045791955.1). Taxonomy (NCBI): domain Eukaryota; kingdom Metazoa; phylum Chordata; class Actinopteri; order Salmoniformes; family Salmonidae; genus Oncorhynchus; species Oncorhynchus clarkii. The sequence goes on along the minus strand of NC_092164.1, from coordinate 11,458,695 downwards.
CTGCTACATATGATTAATGACATCACTAACGATTCAGGTTCAGAGCATCATATCAACTTTCTCCTCTCTCTCTCTCTCTCTCTCTCTCTGTCTCTCTGTCTGTCTGTCTGTCTGTCTGTCTGTCTGTCTGTCTCTCTCTCTCTCTCTCTCTCTCTGTCTCTCTCTCTGTCTCTCTCTCTTTCTCTCTCTCTCTGTCTCTCTCTCTGTCTCTCTCTCTCTCTCTCTCTCTGTCTCTCTCTCTCCCTCCCTCTCTCCTTCTCTTTCTCTTTTCCCTCCTTCGGTATGATTCTCCACAGCGGTGTTAGCCAGGAATTTGAAACAGTTTAATCAGGACTCAACACCAACAGTAACGAAACACCCCCCTGGCTATACACACACACACACACTCTCTCTCTCTCTCTCTCTCTCTCTCTCTCTGGCCATTCAGTATTTACAGCTGTTGTGGTGATGGAGTGTGGCTCTGTGCACAATAACAAACATTGATTCTGATTAATAAAAGTAGGGTTCATTTTCCCAAGAAATGGATATATGCTGCATTTTTCCCTGTCTAGATATTAAGCAGACCTTCGCAAGGCCTTTCGGCATGTTGATGTGTATAACAATTATCTCGCCTGGATTCATTTTTTCATTTTTTTGGCTTCAATTCTAGTAAATCTCAAGTGTAGTTTCTCTTGCTCACAAATTGCTCACCATAAAAAAAAGTATTCACTGCCCAAAATATTTAAAAAATATATATATATTGTAACAATTCCGTAATTTCAATATCAAATGTATTCAAATCATTGTGGTGTACTACATCAGAATTCCCTTTCGTATTTAAATCTCTATTTCACTCGACTTGGCCTTGCACAGTCGGCCACAGACTGGGACCAAATGTCAGACGTGCTTTACGGTTGCCCACCAACCTGGGCTCAGGGGCAGACGTAATATAATAAACGAAAATCGTGGGACACTGATATGTTAAGTTTGGTATGGTCAGTGGCGTATCGCAGTTTCGCAGGGCTCCCTTGCAAGGTCTGGGCAAGTTCTTATTTTTCAATGACAGCTTACCGGGGAACAGTGGGGTTAACTGTCTTGTTCAGGGGCAGAACGACAGATTTTTACCTTGTCAGCTCAGGGATTTGATCCAGCAACATTTCGGTTACTAGTCCAACGCTCGAACCTCTAACCACTTTAACATGATATGTTATTAATTACAATTCATACAACATGTTACCGAATTTGAAATACTATAATTATATTGACAAGTATAGTGGGATTATTCTGTAATTGAATGGTTATATAGAAAGGTATATAATTTATTGTTAAATTTCTCTACCATAAGCCGCCTCCAATGTCATTTTGGAGAATTCGACAGTACATTCAACTGGCCATCTTCACAGATGAATCCCAGTTTCAACTGTACCGGGCAGATGGCAGACAGCGTGTGTGGTGTCGTGTGGGCGAGCAGTTTGCTGGTGTGCCTAATGGTGGTGGTGGGTTTATGGTATGGGGCAGGCATAAACTACGGACAACGAACAAAATTGTGTTTTATGTTGTGCCGTTCATCCGCCGCCATCACCTCATGTTTCAACATGATAACGCACGGCACCATGTCGCAAGGAGATACCATGACGCGATCGTGATCCCCGTTGTCGTGCCGTTCGTCTGCCGCCATCACCATGTCGCAAGGATCCGTGCACAATTCCTGGAAGCTGAAAATGGCCCAGTTCTTCAGTGGCCTGCATACTCACCAGACATGTCACCCATTGAGCATGTTTGGGATGCTCTGGATCAACGTGTACGACAGGGTGTTCCAGTTCCCGCCAATATCCAGCAACTTCACACAGCCATTGAAGAGGAGTGGGACAACATTCCACAGGCCACAATCAACAGCCTGATCAACTCTGTGTGAAGGAGATGTGTCACGCTGCATGAGGTAAATGGGGGTCACACCAGATACTGACTGGTTTTCATGAGGTAAATGATGGGTCACACCAGATACTGACTGGTTTTCATGAGGTAAATGGGGGTCACACCAGATACTGACTGGTTTTCATGAGATAAATGGGGGTCACACCAGATACTGACTGGTTTTCATGAGATAAATGGGGGTCACACCAGATACTGACTGGTTTTCATGAGATAAATGGGGGTCACACCAGATACTGACTGGTTTTCATGAGATAAATGGGGGTCACACCAGATACTGACTGGTTTTCATGAGATAAATGGGGGTCACACCAGATACTGACTGGTTTTCATGAGGTAAATGGGGGTCACACCAGATACTGACTGGTTTTCATGAGGTAAATGGGGGTCACACCAGATACTGACTGGTTTTCATGAGGTAAATGGGGGTCACACCAGATACTGACTGGTTTTCATGAGGTAAATGGGTGTCACACCAGATACTGACTAGTTTTCATGAGGTAAATGTGGGTCACACCAGATACTGACTGGTTTTCATGAGGTAAATGGGGGTCACACCAGATACTGACTGGTTTTCATGAGGTAAATGGGGGTCACACCAGATACTGACTGGTTTTCATGAGGTAAATGGGGGTCACACCAGATACTGACTGGTTTTCATGAGGTAAATGGGGGTCACACCAGATACTGACTGGTTTTCATGAGGTAAATGGGGGTCACACCAGATACTGACTGGTTTTCATGAGGTAAATGGGGGTCACACCAGATACTGACTGGTTTTCATGAGGTAAATGGGGGTCACACCAGATACTGACTGGTTTTCATGAGGTAAATGGGGGTCACACCAGATACTGACTGGTTTTCATGAGGTAAATGGGGGTCACACCAGATACTGACTGGTTTTCATGAGGTAAATGGGGGTCACACCAGATACTGACTGGTTTTCATGAGGTAAATGGGGGTCACACCAGATACTGACTGGTTTTCATGAGGTAAATGGGTGTCACACCAGATACTGACTAGTTTTCATGAGGTAAATGTGGGTCACACCAGATACTGACTGGTTTTCATGAGGTAAATGGGGGTCACACCAGATACTGACTGGTTTTCATGAGGTAAATGGGGGTCACACCAGATACTGACTGGTTTTCATGAGGTAAATGGGGGTCACACCAGATACTGACTGGTTTTCATGAGGTAAATGGGGGTCACACCAGATACTGACTGGTTTTCATGAGGTAAATGGGGGTCACACCAGATACTGACTGGTTTTCATGAGGTAAATGGGGGTCACACCAGATACTGACTGGTTTTCATGAGGTAAATGATGGGTCACACCAGATACTGACTGGTTTTCATGAGGTAAATGGGGGTCACACCAGATACTGACTGGTTTTCATGAGGTAAATAGGGGTCACACCAGATACTGACTGGTTTTCATGAGGTAAATGGGGGTCACACCAGATACTGACTGGTTTTCATGAGGTAAATGGGGGTCACACCAGATACTGACTGGTTTTCATGAGGTAAATGGGGGTCACACCAGATACTGACTGGTTTTCTGATCTACGCCCCTACTTATTTTTAAAAGGTATCTGTGACCAACGGATGCATATCTGTATTCCCAGTCATGTGAAATCCAGAGATTAGGTCCTAATTCATTTATTTACATCGACTGATTTCCTTATATGAACTGTAAATTAAAAAAAATGAAATTGTTGCATGTTGTGGTTCGCATTTTTGTTCAGTGTTACAACTCTGTCATATTCGTACAACTGTTTCTTTTTTAAATTGACTTTTAGATATTTTCCAACAAAGTCATAATTCCAGACTGGTAAAATACCCAGCAGCCTCGTCAAGATGATCTGGTTCCAGACTGGTAAAATACCCAGCAGCCTCGTCAAGATGATCTGGTTCCATACTGGTAAAATACCCAGCAGCCTCGTCAAGATGATCTGGTTCCAGACTGGTAAAACACCCAGCAGCCCTGTCAAGATGATCTGGTTCCAGACTGGTTAAATACCCAACAGCCTCGTCAAGATGATCTGGTTCCAGACTGGTAAAACACCCAGCAGCCTCGTCAAGATGATCTGGTTGCAGACTGGTTAAATACCCAACAGCCTAGTCAAGATGATCTGGTTCTAGACTGGTAAAACAGCCAGCAGCCCTGTCAAGATGATCTGGTTCCAGACTGGTTAAATACCCAACAGCCTCGTCAAGATGATCTGGTTCCAGACTGGTAAAACACCCAGCAGCCCTGTCAAGATGATCTGGTTCCAGACTGGTAAAACACCCAGCAGCCCTGTCAAGATGATCTGGTTCCAGACTGGTTAAATACCCAGCAGCCCTGTCAAGATGATCTGGTTGCAGACTGGTAAAATACCCAGCAGCCTCGTCAACATGATCTGGTTCCAGACTGGTAAAACACCCAGCAGCCCTGTCAAATATGATCTGGTTCCAGACTGGTAAAATACCCAGCAGCCTCGTCAAGATGATCTGGTTCCAGACTGGTAAAACACCCAGCAGCCTCGTCAAGATGATCTGGTTCCAGACTGGTAAAACACCCAGCAGCCTCGTCAAGATGATCTGGTTCCAGACTGGTAAAACACCCAGCAGCCTCGTCAAGATGATCTGGTTCCAGACTGGTAAAACACCCAGCAGCCTCGTCAAGATGATCTGGTTCCAGACTGGTAAAACACCCAGCAGCCTCGTCAAGATGATCTGGTTCCAGACTGGTAAAACACCCAGCAGCCTCGTCAAGATGATCTGGTTCCAGACTGGTAAAACACCCAGCAGCCTCGTCAAGATGATCTGGTTCCAGACTGGTAAAACACCCAGCAGCCTCGTCAAGATGATCTGGTTCCAGACTGGTAAAACACCCAGCAGCCCTGTCAAGATGATCTGGTTCCAGACTGGTAAAATACCCAGCAGCCTCGTCAAGATGATCTGGTTCCAGACTGGTAAAACACCCAGCAGCCTCGTCAAGATGATCTGGTTCCAGACTGGTAAAACACCCAGCAGCCTCGTCAAGATGATCTGGTTCCAGACTGGTAAAACACCCAGCAGCCTCGTCAAGATGATCTGGTTCCAGACTGGTAAAACACCCAGCAGCCTCGTCAAGATGATCTGGTTCCAGACTGGTAAAACACCCAGCAGCCTCGTCAAGATGATCTGGTTCCAGACTGGTAAAACACCCAGCAGCCTCGTCAAGATGATCTGGTTCCAGACTGGTAAAACACCCAGCAGCCTCGTCAAGATGATCTGGTTCCAGACTGGTAAAACACCCAGCAGCCTCGTCAAGATGATCTGGTTCCAGACTGGTAAAATACCCAGCAGCCTCGTCAAGATGATCTGGTTCCAGACTGGTAAAACACCCAGCAGCCTCGTCAAGATGATCTGGTTCCAGACTGGTAAAACACCCAGCAGCCTCGTCAAGATGATCTGGTTCCAGACTGGTAAAACACCCAGCAGCCTCGTCAAGATGATCTGGTTCCAGACTGGTAAAACACCCAGCAGCCTCGTCAAGATGATCTGGTTCCAGACTGGTAAAACACCCAGCAGCCTCGTCAAGATGATCTGGTTCCAGACTGGTAAAACACCCAGCAGCTTCGTCAAGATGATCTGGTTCCAGACTGGTAAAACACCCAGCAGCCTCGTCAAGATGATCTGGTTCCAGACTGGTAAAACACCCAGCAGCCTCGTCAAGATGATCTGGTTCCAGACTGGTAAAACACCCAGCAGCCTCGTCAAGATGATCTGGTTCCAGACTGGTAAAACACCCAGCAGCCTCGTCAAGATGATCTGGTTCCAGACTGGTAAAACACCCAGCAGCCTCGTCAAGATGATCTGGTTCCAGACTGGTAAAACACCCAGCAGCCTCGTCAAGATGATCTGGTTCCAGACTGGTAAAACACCCAGCAGCCTCGTCAAGATGATCTGGTTCCAGACTGGTAAAACACCCAGCAGCCTCGTCAAGATGATCTGGTTCCAGACTGGTAAAATACCCAGCAGCCTCGTCAAGATGATCTGGTTCCAGACTGGTAAAACACCCAGCAGCCTCGTCAAGATGATCTGGTTCCAGACTGGTAAAACACCCAGCAGCCTCGTCAAGATGATCTGGTTCCAGACTGGTAAAACACCCAGCAGCCTCGTCAAGATGATCTGGTTCCAGACTGGTAAAACACCCAGCAGCCTCGTCAAGATGATCTGGTTCCAGACTGGTAAAACACCCAGCAGCCTCGTCAAGATGATCTGGTTCCAGACTGGTAAAACACCCAGCAGCTTCGTCAAGATGATCTGGTTCCAGACTGGTAAAACACCCAGCAGCCTCGTCAAGATGATCTGGTTCCAGACTGGTAAAACACCCAGCAGCCTCGTCAAGATGATCTGGTTCCAGACTGGTAAAACACCCAGCAGCCTCGTCAAGATGATCTGGTTCCAGACTGGTAAAACACCCAGCAGCCTCGTCAAGATGATCTCCACGTGGTTGGACTGGAGCATTTGTTTTCCTTAGCATACTCTTTGTCTCTCACGGTTTGAAATATAGATAGACATAGATAGCTGATCTAGATTGTAGATAGCTGATCTAGATCGTAGATAGCTGATCTAGTTTGTAGATAGCTGATCTAGATTGTAGATAGCTGATCTAGATTGTAGATAGCTGATCTAGATCGTAGATAGCTGATCTAGTTTGTAGATAGCTGATCTAGATTGTAGATAGCTGATCTAGATTGTAGATAGCTGATCTAGATTGTAGATAGTCTACAGAACCGTTTTGAGATGTTTGATCTTGAAGCACCAGATATCAAAGATATTACTCCAACAGACCCTTACAGCCTGTTTCATTTGGATCAGTCCCTTACAGCCTGTTTCATTGGGATCAGTCCCTTACAGCCTGTTTCATTTGGATCAGTCCCTTACAGCCTGTTTCATTTGGATCAGTCCCTTACAGCCTGTTTCATTTGGATCAGTCCCTTACAGCCTGTTTCATTTGGATCAGTCCCTTACAGTCTGTTTCATTTGGATCCGTCCCTTACAGCCTGTTTCATTTGGATCAGTCCCTTACAGTCTGTTTAATTTGGTTGTTTGGGTGTTGGGGCGGCAGGTAGTCTAGTGGTTAGAGGGGGGCGGCAGGTAGCTTAGTGGTTAGAGCAGGTCGCCTAGTGGTTAGAGCAGGTAGCCTAGTGGTTAGAGCAGGTAGCCTAGTGGTTAGAGCAGGTAGCCTAGTGGTAAGAGCCTAGTGGTTAGAGCAGGTAGCCTAGTGGTTAGAGCAGGTAGCCTAGTGGTAAGATCAGGTAGCCTAGTGGTTAGAGCAGGTAGCCTAGTGGTTAGAGCAGGTAGCCTAGTGGTAAGATCAGGTAGCCTAGTGGTTAGAGCAGGTAGCCTAGTGGTTAGAGCAGGTAGCCTAGTGGTAAGAGCAGGTAGCCTAGTGGTTAGAGAAGGTAGCCTAGTGGTTAGAGCAGGTAGTCTAGTGGTTAAAGCAGGTAGTCTAGTGGTTAAAGCAGGTCGCCTGGTGGTTAGAGTGTTGGGCCAGTAACCGAAAGGTTGCTAGATCGAATCCCTGAGCTGACAAGGTAAAAATCTGTCCTTCTGCCCCTGAACAAGGCAGTTAGCCCAGTGTTCCCTGGTAGGTCGTCAGTGTAAATGAGAACTTGTTCTTAACTGACTTTCCTAGTTACATTTTCATTTAATTTCCCCCCCGCTTAAATTCTAATTTATAATCAAAACATTGTCATTAATTTACATCCTAATATGAAAGGCACGACCCGGTAGGCCGTTTTAATTTCAGAAAAGCAATATAATATGAAAATAAAGCACTTTTTAATATTCGAACAAGGATTTGTTTTCAGAGACAGACAATAAGAACATGGTTTAAGGGAATGACAGGTTCACTGGGAGGTGACTAAGGATGCGTTCCAAATGGAACTCTATTCCCTATATAGTGCACTACTTCAGACCAGAGCCCTGTAGAACCCTATTCCCTATATAGTGCACTACTTTAGACCAGGGCCCTATAGAACCCTATTCCCTATATAGTGCACTACTTTAGACCAGAGCCCTATAGAACCCTATTCCCTATATAGTGCACTACTTCAGACCAGAGCCCTATGGAACCCTATTCCCTACATAGTGCACTCCAGGGCCCTATAGAACCCTATTCCCTATATAATGCACTAATTTAGACCAGAACCCTATAGAACCCTATTCCCTATATAATGCACTACTTTAGACCAGAGCCCTATAGAACCCTATTCCCTATATAATGCACTACTTTAGACCAGAGCCCTATAGAACCCTATTCCCTATATATAGTGCACTACTTTAGACCAGAGCCCTATAGAACCCTATTCCCTATATATAGTGCACTACTTCAGACCAGAGCCCTATAGAACCCTATTCCCTATATAATGCACTACTTTAGACCAGAGCCTTATATAGGGAAATAGGGTGCCATTTGGGACACACTTAAGGAGGCAGGTAGAGGGTTTGTTTGGTGGCCAGGCAAGAAGCCTCCTCTTGAAACTGTATAACAACAAAATACAAATTTTAATCTCACACAAAATCCAGTAGATTTGAAGAAAATTACAGATTTTAATTGACTTCTGCACTGCACTCTGGGGTCAGCTTTTCCAATGCAATCGAAAGGGGTATGAAAAAAAAACATTGTTATATCAATCAATCAATCAATCAATCAATCAATCAATATTGTTATACACACCAAATGATCCTCATCCCTTTCCAACGATCCTGACATCCTTGTGAAAAAAAAATAAAAATAGAATCTCTCCCATTTTTTAAAATTTGTACGTTTTAAGGAGTAATTTCTTAGGGCTTTCTTGAAAAAGAAATACAATAATAATTATCTTGTCTATTTAAAGATTTTGTTATAAAGTTATAAAACATTTCTTATTATCTACAATATATACATCACATTGGGTCTTTTAATACGTTTTTAAAACGAGGACATGTCACAAACGGCACCCTAATTCCTATATAGTGCACCACCATGGGCCCTTGATTTAAAAATAGTGCACTAAATAGGCAAAAGGGGGGTGCAATTTGGGATCCAGGCCTTTTGCCTTTTTGAGGATGAAGATCTACACTTCACAATTCACATTGTTTATAAACAGTTACAATGTAACAGTTTTGTACGTTGGAGTCTTTGCCTCAAAGTCTTTGCGATGTCAACGTCGTCAAATGTTTGAGATTTCCGTCCGCTTTCTATCTGCGTCGCGCACGTCACCGTTCGTCTTCAAAGGCATTTCAACCTCTAGTCTTTTCATTTGACGTTTCCTCCATTTCTTCAGTTTCCTGCAGCATATATAAGCAGTCAACGTGACGACGATGCAGAATAGTCCCAGACAGGTCACTGACAGAGCTATGAGTAGAGGCTGACAGGGGAACAGGTCCTCCCTGCCGGGCCTCTCTGTCAGTTTACCCACGTACCACTGCTTCTCCTCCATCTGGATCTCAGCCTCCTCCCCGGTGAGAAGACTCTGGATGTAGCTCTCGTTTGAAACCGTCTCGTTGACGAAAAGGTTGACCAGGACCGTGGAGTGGAGAGGTTCGGGTTGACCGTGGTCCGAGACTTTAACCAGTAGACTGTAGAGACCGCGGTCACTCAGTTCTCTCTTCAACGTGATGTTCCCTGTGTCCGGGTCGATATCAAACGACCCCGGCTCGCCACCCTTCCTCTTGATGATGCTGTAGGCGATAACGGCGTTCATTCCCGTGTCTTTATCCACGGCGTAAACCTCTGTGATGGAGGTCCCTGGTAGGGTGCTAGGCAACACCAGCATGTAGGACTGGTTAGACTGGGGGAACAAGACGACGGGAGGGTTGTCGTTTACGTCAAGGAGGAGGACGGTAACCACGGTGAGGCAGGAGAGAGAGGGTTCCCCTCCGTCGACTGCCTCGATCCAGAGGTAGTACGTCCCCTGTTGCTCCCGGTCCAGAGGGGTACGGGCCCTGAGAGCGCCACGCCCCGCGTCGATCACGAAGATGTCGCTGCCGTTGACGATGGAGAGGGCCACCCAGCCGTTCTCGCCTGCGTCCGCGTCTGTTACCGAGAGGACGCCGATCTCGCCAAAACCCGGGAAATTCTCCGGCACAAAGAACGTGAAGTCTTTATTGATGAAGCGCGGGCTGTTGGGTAAAAAAATAAAAATCAATCAATCAATCAAAACAATCAATCAAAACAATCAATCAAATCAATCAATCAAATCAATCAAATCATATCAATCAATCAAAACAATCAACCAAAACAGCAGTTATCACAAAGTGTCTGGCCTTCCTCTTACCTGTTGTCATTGCGGTCCAGCACAGTGATGACCACTGTAGCTATAGACTCTCTCCTGGGGGTCCCTCGGTCCACCGCCCGAACCATGAACCTGCAGAGGATACAGTTTAGAGTTTACAAACTTTTATTATTATTGTCTCGTCACAATATTACAACAACAATAAACAAAACATATTGCAGATATATAAAATAAAATAAACACTATGAACATCCATAGGCAGTTATAATGCATTGTGTCATCCATATATCCAGTTTCTGCTTTAAATAACATTCAGCTTATTAAGGCTTCGTAAAGGCTTCATAAAGCCTACCTGACTAAGCTCTACATAAAGGCTTCATAAAGCCTACCTAACTAAGCTCTACATAAAGGCTTCATAAAGCCTACCTAACTAAGCTCTACATAAAGGGTTCATAAAACCTACCTAACTAAGCTCTACATAAAGGCTTCATAAAGCCTACCTAACTAAGCGCTACATAAAGGCTTCATAAAACCTACCTAACTAAGCTCTACATAAAGGCTTCATAAAGCCTACCTAACTAAGCTTGACATAAAGGGTTCATAAAGCCTACCTAACTAAGCTCTACATAAAGGCTTCATAAAGCCTACCTAACTAAGCTCTACATATAGGGTTCATAAAGCCTACCTAACTAAGCTCGACATAAAGGGTTCATAAAGCCTACCTAACTAAGCTCTACATAAAGGGTTCATAAAGCCTACCTGACTAAGCTCTACATAAAGGGTTCATAAAGCCTACCTAACTAAGCTCTACATAAAGGGTTCATAAAGCCTACCTGACTAAGCTCTACATAAAGGGTTCATAAAGCCTACCTAACTAAGCTCTACATAAAGGCTTCATAAAGCCTACCTAACTAAGCTCTACATAAAGGCTTCATAAAGCCTACCTAACTAAGCTCTACATAAAGGGTTCATAAAGCCTACCTGACTAAGCGCTACATGAAGGCTTCATAAAGCCTACCTAACTAAGCTCTACATAAATGTCTTACGAAGCATCTATAACCGTACGTCATGCTTTAAAAAGGGTTCATAATTGTGACATAACATGTTGTGCTGCAGGATGTGACACATGATCTAAAGAGAATTTATGTGAGTCAAGTCACGTTACAATTACCTTGATAAAAGCCCCCCAACATAAGGGGCTTTCAACTGAAACCAAGATACATGTTCCTCCCTACATAAACACGCAGACGACAATATAACAAGTCATACTGTGGGGTGTTGAACCCAGTCAGGTCTCTATATAACAAGTCATACTGTGGGGTGTTGGACCCAGTCAGGTCTTTATATAACAAGTCATACTGTGGGGTGTTGGACCCAGTCAGGTCTTTATATAACAAGTCATACTGTGGGGTGTTGGACCCAGTCAGGTCTTTATATAACAAGTCATACTGTGGGGTGTTGAACCCAGTCAGGTCTTTATATAACAAGTCATACTGTGGGGTGTTGGACCCAGTCAGGTCTTTATATAACAAGTCATACTGTGGGGTGTTGGACCCAGTCAGGTCTTTATATAACAAGTCATACTGTGGGGTGTTGGACCCAGTCAGGTCTTTATATATCAATATAACAAGTCATACTGTGGGGTGTTGGACCCAGTCAGGTCTTTATATAACAAGTCATACTGTGGGGTGTTGAACCCAGTCAGGTCTCTATATAACAAGTCATACTGTGGGGTGTTGGACCCAGTCAGGTCTTTATATAACAAGTCATACTGTGGGGTGTTGGACCCAGTCAGGTCTTTATATAACAAGTCATACTGTGGGGTGTTGAACCCAGTCAGGTCTTTATATAACAAGTCATACTGTGGGGTGTTGGACCCAGTCAGGTCTTTATATAACAAGTCATACTGTGGGGTGTTGGACCCAGTCAGGTCTTTATATAACAAGTCATACTGTGGGGTGTTGGACCCAGTCAGGTCTTTATATATCAATATAACAAGTCATACTGTGGGGTGTTGGACCCAGTCAGGTCTTTATATAACAAGTCATACTGTGGGGTGTTGGACCCAGTCAGGTCTTTATATAACAAGTCATACTGTGGGGTGTTGGACCCAGTCAGGTCTTTATATAACAATATAACAAGTCATACTGTGGGGTGTTGAACCCAGTCAGGTCTCTATATAACAAGTCATACTGTGGGGTGTTGAACCCAGTCAGGTCTTTATATAACAAGTCATACTGTGGGGTGTTGGACCCAGTCAGGTCTTTATATAACAAGTCATACTGTGGGGTGTTGGACCCAGTCAGGTCTTTATATAACAAGTCATACTGTGGGGTGTTGGACCCAGTCAGGTCTTTATATAACAAGTCATACTGTGGGGTGTTGGACCCAGTCAGGTCTTTATATAACAAGTCATACTGTGGGGTGTTGGACCCAGTCAGGTCTCTATATAACAAGTCATACTGTGGGGTGTTGGACCCAGTCAGGGCTTTATATAACAAGTCATACTGTGGGGTGCTGAACCCAGTCAGGTCTTTATATAACAAGTCATACTGTGGGGTGTTGGACCCAGTCAGGTCTCTATATAACAATATAACAAGTCATACTGTGGGGTGTTGGACCCAGTCAGGTCTTTATATAACAAGTCATACTGTGGGGTGTTGGACCCAGTCAGGCCTCTATATAACAATATAACAAGTCATACTGTGGGGTGTTGGACCCAGTCAGGTCTTTATATAACAATATAACAAGTCATACTGTGGGGTGTTGAACCCAGTCAGGTCTTTATATAACAATATAACAAGTCATACTGTGGGGTGTTGAACCCAGTCAGGTCTTTATATAACAAGTCATACTGTGGGGTGTTGGACCCAGTCAGGTCTTTATATAACAATATAACAAGTCATACTGTGGGGTGTTGGACCCAGTCAGGTCTTTATATAACAAGTCATACTGTGGGGTGTTGGACCCAGTCAGGTCTTTATATAACAATATAACAAGTCATACTGTGGGGTGCTGGACCCAGTCAGGTCTTTATATAACAAGTCATACTGTGGGGTGTTGGACCCAGTCAGGTCTTTATATAACAAGTCATACTGTGGGGTGTTGAACCCAGTCAGGTCTTTATATAACAAGTCATACTGTGGGGTGTTGAACCCAGTCAGGTCTTTATATAACAAGTCATACTGTGGGGTGTTGAACCCAGTCAGGTCTTTATATAACAATATAACAAGGCATACTGTGGGGTGCTGGACCCAGTCAGGTCTTTATATAACAAGTCATACTGTGGGGTGTTGGACCCAGTCAGGTCTTTATATAACAAGTCATACTGTGGGGTGTTGGACCCAGTCAGGTCTTTATATAACAAGTCATACTGTGGGGTGTTGGACCCAGTCAGGTCTCTATATAACAAGTCATACTGTGGGGTGTTGAACCCAGTCAGGTCTTTATATAACAATATAACAAGTCATACTGTGGGGTGTTGGACCCAGTCAGGTCTTTATATAACAAGTCATACTGTGGGGTGTTGGACCCAGTCAGGTCTTTATATAACAAGTCATACTGTGGGGTGTTGGACCCAGTCAGGTCTTTATATAACAAGTCATACTGTGGGGTGTTGAACCCAGTCAGGTCTTTATATAACAATATAACAAGTCATACTGTGGGGTGTTGGACCCAGTCAGGTCTTTATATAACAAGTCATACTGTGGGGTGTTGGACCCAGTCAGGTCTCTATATAACAAGTCATACTGTGGGGTGTTGGACCCAGTCAGGTCTTTATATAACAAGTCATACTGTGGGGTGTTGGACCCAGTCAGGTCTTTATATAACAATATAACAAGTCATACTGTGGGGTGTTGGACCCAGTCAGGTCTCTATATAACAATATAACAAGTCATACTGTGGGGTGTTGGACCCAGTCAGGTCTCTATATAACAAGTCATACTGTGGGGTGTTGGACCCAGTCAGGTCTTTATATAACAATATAACAAGTCATACTGTGGGGTGTTGGACCCAGTCAGGTCTTTATATAACAAGTCATACTGTGGGGTGTTGGACCCAGTCAGGTCTTTATATAACAAGTCATACTGTGGGGTGTTGGACCCAGTCAGGTCTTTATATAACAAGTCATACTGTGGGGTGTTGAACCCAGTCAGGTCTTTATATAACAATATAACAAGTCATACTGTGGGGTGTTGGACCCAGTCAGGTCTTTATATAACAAGTCATACTGTGGGGTGTTGGACCCAGTCAGGTCTCTATATAACAAGTCATACTGTGGGGTGTTGGACCCAGTCAGGTCTTTATATAACAAGTCATACTGTGGGGTGTTGGACCCAGTCAGGTCTTTATATAACAAGTCATACTGTGGGGTGTTGGACCCAGTCAGGTCTCTATATAACAAGTCATACTGTGGGGTGTTGGACCCAGTCAGGGCTTTATATAACAAGTCATACTGTGGGGTGCTGAACCCAGTCAGGTCTTTATATAACAAGTCATACTGTGGGGTGTTGGACCCAGTCAGGTCTCTATATAACAATATAACAAGTCATACTGTGGGGTGTTGGACCCAGTCAGGTCTTTATATAACAAGTCATACTGTGGGGTGTTGGACCCAGTCAGGCCTCTATATAACAATATAACAAGTCATACTGTGGGGTGTTGGACCCAGTCAGGTCTTTATATAACAATATAACAAGTCATACTGTGGGGTGTTGAACCCAGTCAGGTCTTTATATAACAATATAACAAGTCATACTGTGGGGTGTTGAACCCAGTCAGGTCTTTATATAACAAGTCATACTGTGGGGTGTTGGACCCAGTCAGGTCTTTATATAACAATATAACAAGTCATACTGTGGGGTGTTGGACCCAGTCAGGTCTTTATATAACAAGTCATACTGTGGGGTGTTGGACCCAGTCAGGTCTTTATATAACAATATAACAAGTCATACTGTGGGGTGCTGGACCCAGTCAGGTCTTTATATAACAAGTCATACTGTGGGGTGTTGGACCCAGTCAGGTCTTTATATAACAAGTCATACTGTGGGGTGTTGAACCCAGTCAGGTCTTTATATAACAAGTCATACTGTGGGGTGTTGAACCCAGTCAGGTCTTTATATAACAAGTCATACTGTGGGGTGTTGAACCCAGTCAGGTCTTTATATAACAATATAACAAGGCATACTGTGGGGTGCTGGACCCAGTCAGGTCTTTATATAACAAGTCATACTGTGGGGTGTTGGACCCAGTCAGGTCTTTATATAACAAGTCATACTGTGGGGTGTTGGACCAAGTCAGGTCTTTATATAACAAGTCATACTGTAGGGTGTTGAACCCAGTCAGGTCTCTATATAACAAGTCATACTGTGGGGTGTTGGACCCAGTCAGGTCTTTATATAACAAGTCATACTGTGGGGTGTTGGACCCAGTCAGGTCTCTATATAACAAGTCATACTGTGGGGTGTTGAACCCAGTCAGGTCTTTATATAACAAGTCATACTGTGGGGTGTTGAACCCAGTCAGGTCTTTATATAACAATATAACAAGTCATACTGTGGGGTGTTGTTGACCCAGTCAGGTCTTTATATAACAAGTCATACTGTGGGGTGTTGGACCCAGTCAGGTCTCTATATAACAAGTCATACTGTGGGGTGTTGGACCCAGTCAGGTCTTTATATAACAAGTCATACTGTGGGGTGTTGGACCCAGTCAGGTCTTTATATAACAATATAACAAGTCATACTGTGGGGTGTTGGACCCAGTCAGGTCTCTATATAACAATATAACAAGTCATACTGTGGGGTGTTGGACCCAGTCAGGTCTCTATATAACAAGTCATACTGTGGGGTGTTGGACCCAGTCAGGTCTTTATATAACAATATAACAAGTCATACTGTGGGGTGTTGGACCCAGTCAGGTCTTTATATAACAAGTCATACTGTGGGGTGCTGGACCCAGTCAGGTCTTTATATAACAAGTCATACTGTGGGGTGTTGGACCCAGTCAGGTCTTTATATAACAATATAACAAGTCATACTGTGGGGTGTTGGACCCAGTCAGGTCTTTATATAACAAGTCATACTGTGGGGTGTTGGACCCAGTCAGGTCTTTATATAACAAGTCATACTGTGGGGTGCTGGACCCAGTCAGGTCTTTATATAACAAGTCATACTGTGGGGTGTTGGACCCAGTCAGGTCTTTATATAACAAGTCATACTGTGGGGTGTTGGACCCAGGCAGGTCTTTATATAACAAGTCATACTGTGGGGTGTTGGACCCAGGCAGGTCTTTATATAACAAGTCATACTGTAGGGTGTTGAACCCAGTCAGGTCTCTATATAACAAGTCATACTGTGGGGTGTTGAACCCAGTCAGGTCTTTATATAACAATATAACAAGTCATACTGTGGGGTGTTGGACCCAGTCAGGTCTTTATATAACAATATAACAAGTCATACTGTGGGGTGTTGGACCCAGTCAGGTCTTTATATAACAAGTCATACTGTGGGGTGCTGGACCCAGTCAGGTCTTTATATAACAAGTCATACTGTGGGGTGTTGGACCCAGTCAGGTCTTTATATAACAATATAACAAGTCATACTGTGGGGTGTTGGACCCAGTCAGGTCTTTATATAACAAGTCATACTGTGGGGTGTTGGACCCAGTCAGGTCTTTATATAACAAGTCATACTGTGGGGTGCTGGACCCAGTCAGGTCTTTATATAACAAGTCATACTGTGGGGTGTTGGACCCAGTCAGGTCTTTATATAACAAGTCATACTGTGGGGTGTTGGACCCAGTCAGGTCTTTATATAACAAGTCATACTGTGGGGTGTTGGACCCAGGCAGGTCTTTATATAACAAGTCATACTGTGGGGTGTTGGACCCAGGCAGGTCTTTATATAACAAGTCATACTGTAGGGTGTTGAACCCAGTCAGGTCTCTATATAACAAGTCATACTGTGGGGTGTTGAACCCAGTCAGGTCTTTATATAACAATATAACAAGTCATACTGTGGGGTGTTGGACCCAGTCAGGTTTCTATATAACAATATAACAAGTCATACTGTGGGGTGTTGGACCCAGGCAGGTCTTTATATAACAAGTCATACTGTAGGGTGTTGAACCCAGTCAGGTCTCTATATAACAAGTCATACTGTGGGGTGTTGAACCCAGTCAGGTCTTTATATAACAATATAACAAGTCATACTGTGGGGTGTTGGACCCAGTCAGGTCTTTATATAACAAGTCATACTGTGGGGTGTTGGACCCAGGCAGGTCTTTATATAACAAGTCATACTGTAGGGTGTTGGACCCAGTCAGGTCTTTATATAACAAGTCATACTGTGGGGTGTTGAACCCAGTCAGGTCTCTATATAACAATATAACAAGTCATACTGTGGGGTGTTGAACCCAGGCAGGTCTTTATATAACAATATAACAAGTCATACTGTGGGGTGTTGAACCCAGTCAGGTCTCTATATAACAATATAACAAGTCATACTGTGGGGTGTTGAACCCAGTCAGGTCTTTATATAACAATATAACAAGTCATACTGTGGGGTGTTGGACCCAGTCAGGTCTTTATATAACAAGTCATACTGTGGGGTGTTGAACCCAGTCAGGTCTCTATATAACAATATAACAAGTCATACTGTGGGGTGTTGGACCCAGTCAGGTCTCTATATAACAAGTCATACTGTGGGGTGTTGAACCCAGTCAGGTCTCTATATAACAATATAACAAGTCATACTGTGGGGTGCTGGACCCAGTCAGGTCTTTATATAACAATATAACAAGTCATACTGTGGGGTGTTGGACCCAGTCAGGTCTCTATATAACAAGTCATACTGTGGGGTGTTGAACCCAGTCAGGTCTTTATATAACAAGTCATACTGTGGGGTGTTGGACCCAGGCAGGTCTTTATATAACAAGTCATACTGTAGGGTGTTGGACCCAGTCAGGTCTCTATATAACAAGTCATACTGTGGGGTGTTGAACCCAGTCAGGTCTCTATATAACAATATAACAAGTCATACTGTGGGGTGTTGAACCCAGTCAGGTCTCTATATAACAATATAACAAGTCATACTGTGGGGTGTTGGACCCAGGCAGGTCTTTATATAACAAGTCATACTGTGGGGTGTTGGACCCAGTCAGGTCTTTATATAACAAGTCACACTGTGGGGTGTTGAACCCAGTCAGGTCTCTATATAACAATATAACAAGTCATACTGTGGGGTGTTGGACCCAGTCAGGTCTTTATATAACAAGTCATACTGTGGGGTGTTGGACCCAGTCAGGTCTTTATATAACAAGTCATACTGTGGGGTGTTGAACCCAGTCAGGTCTTTATATAACAAGTCATACTGTGGGGTGTTGGACCCAGTCAGGTCTTTATATAACAATATAACAAGTCATACTGTGGGGTGCTGGACCCAGTCAGGTCTTTATATAACAAGTCATACTGTGGGGTGTTGAACCCAGTCAGGTCTCTATATAACAAGTCATACTGTGGGGTGTTGGACCCAGTCAGGTCTCTATATAACAAGTCATACTGTGGGGTGTTGAACCCAGTCAGGTCTCTATATAACAAGTCACACTGTGGGGTGCTGGACCCAGTCAGGTCTTTATATAACAAGTCATACTGTGGGGTGTTGGACCCAGTCAGGTCTTTATATAACAAGTCATACTGTAGGGTGTTGAACCCAGTCAGGTCTCTATATAACAAGTCATACTGTGGGGTGTTGGACCCAGTCAGGTCTCTATATAACAATATAACTACTCTCAAAAATCAAAGTTTCTTAGATTTCTCTCAGACCTCAAAAGTGGTCCCCTGATACGGTTTAAACACATAAAATATGTTTATGTTGTTTTTCAATTAACAAACACAGTCAGGGATAAATCGTACGGAGTTTTGATTCACAACACATTTCTTTACCTGTGGAGTAACTGACTAACAACACACCTGAGCAGTCACTGCCTACAGGTAGGAATGCAGCCGGACATGTAAGGCGAGCCGGCATACCCTCCAGGTTGTACCATAAATACATACCACCAGCCTTCAGAGATACCATAAATACATACCACCAGCCTTCAGAGATACCATGCTGTACCGTAAATACATACCACCAGCCTTCAGAGATACCATAAATACATACCACCAGCCTTCAGAGATACCATGCTGTACCGTAAATACATACCACCAGCCTTCAGCGATACCATAAATACATACCACCAGCCTTCAGAGATACCATGCTGTACCGTAAATACATACCACCAACCTTCAGAGATACCATAAATACATACCACCAGCCTTCAGAGATACCATAAATACATACCACCAGCCTTCAGAGATACCATGCTGTACCGTAAATACATACCACCAGCCTTCAGAGATACCATGCTGTACCGTAAATACATACCACCAGCCTTCAGCGATACCATAAATACATACCACCAGCCTTCAGAGATACCATGCTGTACCGTAAATACATACCACCAGCCTTCAGAGATACCATAAATACATACCACCAGCCTTCAGAGATACCATGCTGTACCGTAAATACATACCACCAACCTTCAGAGATACCATAAATACATACCACCAGCCTTCAGAGATACCATGCTGTCCTATAAATACATACCACCAGCCTTCAGAGATACCATGCTTTCCTGTAAATACATACCGCCAGCCTTCAGAGATACCATGCTGTCCTGTAAATACATACCACCAGCCTTCAGAGATACCATGCTGTCCTATAAATACATACCACCAGCCTTGGTTTTAGGGCAATATAGTATATTTTAAAAGCTGTGGGAAAACCAGAAAAAAACGGGGAAATCTGAAACCTGGAAAAACAAAACCGAGAAAACGGGGGGAAAACCCCCCCGAAATACGGATTTTAAAGGGGCCCTACCAATGTTTTTGGTGAAGGACTGCACTTTAGAGTGTGTGATTCTGCAGCATTTTGGGGACAGTTGAGATCAGGTCCACTATTGGCCGTGCGCCCAAGAGGGAAAGAGGTTGGGCCTGTCCTACAAAGGGTTTAGAGTAATATAACACACGGTATTTATCCAAAGCCATTTGCAGTCACGCCTGAATACATTTTTACATACGGGAGTGGAGTCTAACCCACCAATGCTGGTGTTGCAATTCTCTACCAAAATGCATGATGGGTTATCAATGCTTTGTGATGCCTCAATTTAACATGATTTATAAAGCCTTATATTAAGCATTGCTCATGCCACCCTTGATAAAGAACAGGTTTATGTCATCTTTGACATAGATAGATTTAATTCCACAAACTCTGTTTAAATGTGTTGTTTTTTTGTTTCACTTTTTTGGTGTTATCAAGGAATCAAATCATAAGTATGGTGTTATTATGCACTTTGAGATTATTTTCTGTAATTAAAAAGCTAAACAAGTAAATAATTATTATTACTATAAACATATATAGGCAATTTATAACGCATTTGAATCCATACAATATCAGTCATAATACGTTACGATTACATCATCAATATGCGACAGACCTGTAGGTCTGCTTCTCTTCTCGGTCCAGAGACGTGGACACGGTCAGCACGCCGGTCAGCCTCTCCAGGAGGAAAATGGAGGGAGCGTCTGACCCCAGCGTGTAGATGACCTCTCCTCTGGCCTCACTGTCCTGGTCTGTGGCCTGGAGCTGGGTCAGGAAGCTGTTGGGAGGGTTATTCTCCTCCACGGAGACCTGAGAATAAAATAAGTATGGTGTTAACAAGGACTCAAATAATAAGTATGGTGTTAATTAACAAGGACTCAAATAATAAGTATGGTGTTAATTAACAAGGACTCAAATAATAAGTATGGTGTTAACAAGGACTCAAATAATAAGTATGGTGTTAACAAGGACTCAAATAATAAGTATGGTGTTAACAAGGACTCAAATAATAAGTATGGTGTTAATTAACAAGGAATCAAATAATAAGTATGGTGTTATCAAGGACTCAAATAATAAGTATGGTGTTAACAAGGAATCAAATAATAAGTATGGTGTTATCAAGGACTCAAATAATAAGTATGGTGTTATCAAGGACTCAAATAATAAGTATGGTGTTATCAAGGACTCAAATAATAAGTATGGTGTTAACAAGGACTCAAATAATAAGTATGGTGTTAACAAGGAATCAAATAATAAGTATGGTGTTATCAAGGACTCAAATAATAAGTATGGTGTTATCAAGGACTCAAATAATAAGTATGGTGTTAACAAGGACTCAAATAATAAGTATGGTGTTAACAAGGACTCAAATAATAAGTATGGTGTTAACAAGGAATCAAATAATAAGTATGGTATTAACAAGGACTCAAATAATAAGTATGGTGTTAACAAGGACTCAAATAATAAGTATGGTGTTAACAAGGACTCAAATAATAAGTATGGTGTTAACAAGGACTCAAATAATAAGTATGGTGTTATCAAGGACTCAAATAATAAGTATGGTGTTAACAAGGACTCAAATAATAAGTATGGTGTTAATTAACAAGGACTCAAATAATAAGTATGGTGTTAATTAACAAGGACTCAAATAATAAGTATGGTGTTATCAAGGACTCATAATAAGTAGGTAAACACATAAATAAATAAGTACATTTAAAAATAAATAAATAATACGTAAATACTAAAATACATTTGTAAATACTATAATAAATAAGTAAATACTGAAATAAATGTGTAAATACTAAAATAAATGTGTAAATACTGAAATAAATGTGTAAATGCTAAAATAAATGTGTAAATACTGTAATAAATAAGTAAATACTAAAATAATTGTGTAAATACTGTAATAATAAGTAAATACTATAATAAATATGTACATTTTAAAATACATGTGTAAATACTATAATAAATAAGTAAATACTAAAATAAATGTGTAAATACTGAAATAAATTTGTAAATACTAAAATAAATAAGTAAATTCTAAAATAAATAGGTAAGTACTGAAATAAATACGTGAGTAGACCTTTTTAGATTTTATCAGTCAGCAACAATTATTTTTCAACAACAAAATAAATCCTCTATATTTTGTATTATTGTACTGAAATGGCTTAAGAAAATCAATGTACTGTCAATAATATGCTCAATGTTCATGTCCAAACCCCAACCGTAACCATAGAAACCGTTTAAACATTAGTGTGTTTATAAATGCATTCACTCACCTCATACAGAGACTGTTTGAAGACCGGCGCGTTGTCGTTCTCATCCAGAACCAGGATCTTAACGAAGGTCTTAATGACGAGACCTCTGGGGTTCCTGAGCACTACGGTCAGCTCGTAGTCCTGCCTCTGCTCGTAGTCCAGCGGCTCCGTCGTCTCTAACAGATACTCGTTCTTCAACCGTTTGTAAGGTGACAGTCGGAACGGGCCGGATCCTTCAAGTAGACATTCCGTCCCTTGTCCTTTCTGGTCCGTGTTCGACACGGTGAAAAACGCGATTGGGGAAAACGGCGGTTCGGACTCCTTCATCTTGACCACGCCATCTTTCTCCGCCGCGATGTAGCGCGGCGTAATAACAGGCGGATCGGAAGCTACCCGGATCACGTGCACCGTCACCGTGGCGACGGCAGGGACGCAACCGGGCCCGTTGGCGAGGACAGTGAGTTTGTAGAACTTCCCGGTTGCGGTGTTGATCTGACCGGCCAGTTTGATCACCCCGGTAATCCGGTCCAGATGGAACAGAGCTCTAGCCTCCCGGGGAACGCGGTCGCTGTACGCATAGCTGATCACGGCGTTGGCGCCCTGGTCGGGGTCGAAGGCGTGTAACCTGGACAGGTGCTCTCCTTTAGTCGTATTCCCGTAGAGCGTCACATTGACCTGTGACTCTGTGAACTGAGGACAGTTATCGTTGACATCAGTGATTATAATCCTCAACGTGGCGGTGCCAAGGAGAGGTGGTAACCCACCGTCCTCTGCTATAATATCCGTTACGTATTCCTCCTGTCGTTCCCGGTCCAGCTCGTCGGTCACGATGAGGAAGGGTGTCAGCTCACCCCCCTCGTTCTCCTCTACGTCCAGAGTGAACACCCCGAAGTCGTTGACCAGCCAGTAAGTCTGAACCCCGTGAAACCCCAGATCAGGGTCCGTCGCTGACTGCTCCACCGCGAACCTCGCGTTGACCTGGGTGTTCTCCGGGACGGAAACCCTAATCTCGCCCGTCGGGAAGCGCGGCCGATTATCGTTAACGTCCTCGACCAAGATTTTGACCTTAACCAGCTGGAAATACTGCTGGGGTAGAACGAACACATCCAGGGAGAGGACGCAGCCCTGGTTGTACTCCGAGGAGTCGGGGCAGAGCGTCTCCCTGTCGATCTCATTCCCAGACGTAAACAGCTGTCCCGTAGTGCTGTTCAGAGTGACATACTGATCACTGGGCTTCTTCTGGGGCAGATTGAATAAAACATGGGGATCGAGGGATAAATCCAAGTGTAAGTCGGAGCCCATGGACCCGATGAGTGTCCCTGAGGGTAATCCTTCTTTTATCTTATAGACCAGCTCTTTCGCTTGGCTGAAATTAGCAAAACAGCAGAGGGGGCTGGTGTAAAGGAGGAGTATACACAAACCCTGAAATACAGACACAGTACAGAAACATGGGGGTTTAACAAATAGACTTCCAGACATGAGAGAATCAGTCTCAGGGGGGGAGGGGAGGGGGGGGGGGACAACAAACATGTTGACGATACAGTTATATTATGGAGTCAATAGCCGAGAATGTAAAGAAAATCACTGATTAAATTAGACTTTCTAAACAGGCAAATATATGCTTTTTAAAATTTTAAATACACATTTTTTACTCTTTAACTCTTTAAATAATAACAAGTATGAACTTAGTCTAGGCTTTGAACCACAGACATTAAGATGTATTGAAAATAACATACACGTTACTACTCATCAATTACGTGACACACGTCGAAGTTGCCAGTTGATTTAAGCGCAAGCCAAACTCTCATTTGACATTGAACTATGAGGTTTTAAAAAAATAAAAAGCTTCCTCTATTAATTTTTTTTTGCACAGAAAGACTACTTTTACAAGACTATAATGAGAACACACTTACCCACAGTACTCCTCTCGAGCTAAGTCCGGGTCCTGTTTTGTTGAACATGTTTATTCCACCTGGCTCGACGTGGTTTGACCTACAGACCGGGGCGGAGAGCCCGGAGCTAAACGCATCAGAGGTTTTTGTCGTGTGCTGAGTTGATCAGCGTAGCAGCAGCACATAGCCTCTGCAGAGTTCGTTGCTGTCTTGTCGCCTTCTGAACTGAACAGAGTCATTCATCCCAACACTGAGTCAGGAACACGCCCACAATATGCAAATAACCCCCCTGACGGCAACCAATGAGAGTAGAGAGTCGCTGGGATGGGCAGGGAGAGGCGGTTCAAGGATCTTGCCCTGTTTTTTTGCAGAGAGAGGGATTGTGTGTGTGTGTGTGTGTGTGTGTGTGTGTGTGTGTGTGTGTGTGTGTGTGCCTGTTATTTCAGTAAATTATGAATTACTGGAAGCCTCCAATAGAGCACATGAACCCAACCTTTCTGAAATGTATACTTTCCCTTAATGACCTGTACATAGATGATGATGAGTCTAGGATCTTATACTACACCAATTACAACACTTGAGAATCTTCTGTGTTTGAATTCTTGGATATTATATGCTTTAAACAATGCCCTTACAGCAGTATGTTTACAACATTAACTGTCCCCTTACAGCAGTATGTTTCCAACATTACATGTCCCCTTACAGCAGTATGTTTCCAACATTACATGTCCCCTTACAGCAGTATGTTTCCAACATTAACTGTCCCCTTACAGCAGTATGTTTCCAACATTAAATGTCCCCTTACAGCAGTATGTTTACAACATTAAATGTCCCCCTACAGCAGTATGTTTCCAACATTAACTGTCCCCTTACAGCAGTATGTTTACAACATTAAATGTCCCCTTACAGCAGTATGTTTACAACATTAACTGTCCCCTTACAGCAGTATGTTTCCAACATTAAATGTCCCCTTACAGTAGTATGTTTCCAACATTAAATGTCCCCTTACAGCAGTATGTTTCCAACATTAAATGTCCCCTTACAGCAGTATGTTTCCAACATTAAATGTCCCCTTACAGCAGTATGTTTCCAACATTAACTGTCCCCTTACAGCAGTATGTTTACAACATTAACTGTCCCCTTACAGCAGTATGTTTCCAACATTAAATGTCCCCTTACAGCAGTATGTTTACAACATTAACTGTCCCCTTACAGCAGTATGTTTCCAACATTAAATGTCCCCTTACAGCAGTATGTTTACAACATTAACTGTCCCCTTACAGCAGTATGTTTCCAACATTAAATGTCCCCTTACAGCAGTATGTTTCCAACATTAAATGTCCCCTTACAGCAGTATGTTTCCAACATTAAATGTCCCCTTACAGCAGTATGTTTCCAACATTAAATGTCCACTTACAGCAGTATGTTTCCAACATTAAATGTCCCCTTACAGCAGAAAGTTTCCAACATTAAATGTCCCCTTACAGCAGTATGTTTCCAACATTAAATGTCCCCTTACAGCAGTATGTTTACAACATTAAATGTCCCCTTACAGCAGTATGTTTCCAACATTAAATGTCCCCTCACAGCAGTATGTTTCCAACATTAAATGTCCCCTTACAGCAGTATGTTTCCAACATTAAATGTCCCCTTACAGCAGTATGTTTACAACATTAAATGTCCCCTCACAGCAGTATGTTTCCAACATTAAATGTCCCCTTACAGCAGTATGTTTACAACATTAAATGTCCCCTTACAGCAGTATGTTTACAACATTAAATGTCCCTTACAGCAGTATGTTTCCAACATTAACTGTCCCCTTACAGCAGTATGTTTACAACATTAACTGTCCCCTTACAGCAGTATGTTTCCAACATTAAATGTCCCCTTACAGCAGTATGTTTCCAACATTAAATGTCCCTTACAGCAGTATGTTTACAACATTAAATGTCCCTTACAGCAGTATGTTTACAACATTAAATGTCCCCTTACAGCAGTATGTTTACAACATTAAATGTCCCCTTACAGCAGTATGTTTCCAACATTAACTGTCCCCTTACAGCAGTATGTTTACAACATTAAATGTCCCCTTACAGCAGTATGTTTACAACATTAAATGTCCCCTTACAGCAGTATGTTTCCAACATTAAATGTCCCCTTACAGCAGTATGTTTACAACATTAACTGTCCCCTTACAGCAGTATGTTTCCAACATTAAATGTCCCCTTACAGCAGTATGTTTACAACATTAAATGTCCCCTTACAGCAGTATGTTTCCAACATTAAATGTCCCCTTACAGCAGTATGTTTCCAACATTAAATGTCCCCTTACAGCAGTATGTTTCCAACATTAAATGTCCCCTTACAGCAGTATGTTTCCAACATTAAATGTCCCCTTACAGCAGTATGTTTACAATATTAAATGTCCCCTCACAGCAGTATGTTTACAACATTAAATGTCCCCTTACAGCAGTATGTTTACAACATTAAATGTCCCCTTACAGCAGTATGTTTACAACATTAAATGTCCCCTTACAGCAGTATGTTTACAACATTAAATGTCCCCTTACAGCAGTATGTTTCCAACATTAAATGTCCCCTTACAGCAGTATGTTTCCAACATTAAATGTCCCTTACAGCAGCATGTTTCCAACATTAAATGTCCCCTTACAGCAGTATGTTTACAACATTAAATGTCCCCTTACAGCAGTATGTTTCCAACATTAAATGTCCCCTTACAGCAGTATGTTTCCAACATTAAATGTCCCCTTACAGCAGTATGTTTACAACATTAAATGTCCCCTTACAGCAGTATGTTTCCAACATTAACTGTCCCCTTACAGCAGTATGCTTTACTGTAGGACTGTAGATCATTAACACCACACTGTAGGACTGTAGATCATTAACACCACACTGTAGGACTGTAGATCATTAACACCACACTGTAGGACCGTAGATCATTAACACCATACTGTAGATCATTAACACCATACTGTAGGTAATTAACACCATACTGTAGGTCATTAACACCATACTGTAGATCATTAACACCATACTGTAGGACTGTAGATCATTAACACCATACTGTAGATCATTAACACCACACTGTAGGACTGTAGATCATTAACACCATACTGTAGATCATTAACACCACACTGTAGGACTGTAGATCATTAACACCATACTGTAGATCATTAACACCACACTGTAGGACTGTAGATCATTAACACCATACTGTAGATCATTAACACCATACTGTAGGTAATTAACACCATACTGTAGATCATTAACACCATACTGTAGGTAATTAACACCATACTGTAGATCATTAACACCATACTGTAGATCATTAACACCATACTGTAGATCATTAACACCATACTGTAGGACTGTAGATCATTAACACCATACTGTAGATCATTAACACCATACTGTAGATCATTAACACCATACTGTAGGACTGTAGAACATTAACACCATACTGTAGATCATTAACACCATACTGTAGATCATTAACACCATACTGTAGATCATTAACACCATGCTGTAGGACTGTAGATCATTAACACCATACTGTAGATCATTAACACCATACTGTAGATCATTAACACCATACTGTAGGACTGTAGATCATTAACACCATACTGTAGATCATTAACACCATACTGTAGATCATTAACACCATACTGTAGATCATTAACACCATACTGTAGATCATTAACACCATACTGTAGATCATTAACACCATACTGTAGGTCATTAACACCATACTGTAGATCATTAACACCACACTGTAGATCATTAACACCATACTGTAGATCATTAACACCATACTGTAGATCATTAACACCACACTGTAGATCATTAACACCATACTGTAGATCATTAACACCATACTGTATATCATTAACACCATACTGTAGATCATTAACACCATACTGTAGATCATTAACACCATACTGTAGATCATTAACACCATACTGTAGATCATTAACACCATACTGTAGATCATTAACACCATACTGTAGGACTGTAGATCATTAACACCATACTGTAGATCATTAACACCATACTGTAGATCATTAACACCATACTGTAGATCATTAACACCATACTGTAGGACTGTAGATCATTAACACCATACTGTAGGACTGTAGATCATTAACACCATACTGTAGATCATTAACACCATACTGTAGATCATTAACACCATACTGTAGATCATTAACACCATACTGTAGATCATTAACACCATACTGTAGGACTGTAGATCATTAACACCATACTGTAGATCATTAACACCATACTGTAGATCATTAACACCATACTGTAGATCATTAACACCATACTGTAGATCATTAACACCATACTGTAGATCATTAACACCACACTGTAGGACTGTAGATCATTAACACCATACTGTAGATCATTAACACCATACTGTAGGACTGTAGATCATTAACACCATACTGTAGATCATTAACACCATACTGTAGGACTGTAGATCATTAACACCATACTGTAGATCATTAACACCACACTGTAGGACTGTAGATCATTAAATTGAACGACATTCACTACATAGGGAGAAGGGTACCAATTCTGTCCCAAATGACACCCTATTCCCTACATAGTGCAGTACTTTAGACGGGATCCCTATGGCATCCTATTCCCTACATAGTGCACTACTTTTGACCAGAGCCAAGAAAGAAAGAGAAAGTGAGGGAGAGAGAAAGAAAGAGAGAGAGAGAGGGAGAGAGAGAGAGAGAGAGAGAGAGAGAGAGAGAGAGAGAGAGAGAGAGAGAGAGAGAGAGAGAGAGAGAGAGAGAGAGAGAGGGGAGAGAGAGAGACTGATGCAGATATTGAGAGAGACAGAGTAGAGTGGAGGAGAAGAAGAGAGAGAGAGACAAAGAGAGAGTAGAGTGGAGGAGAAGAAGAGAGAGACAGAGAGAGTAGAGTGGAGGAGAAGAAGAGAGAGAGAGAGAGAGAGAGTAGAGTGGAGGAGAAGAGGAAGAGAGAGAGAGAGAGAGAGAGTAGAGTGGAGGAGAAGAAGAAGAGAGAGAGAGACAGAGAGAGAGAGTAGAGTGGAGGAGAAAAAGAGAGAGAGACAGAGAGAGAGTAGAGTGGAGGAGAAGAAGAGAGAGTGGGTGGGAAGGAGAATACACCTCATATCCTTAAATAGTCCGACTCCAACATCATCTCCGTGATGTGTTTTAACCACAGGGCCAGCTGTTAGCCGGGATTGGAAGCATATTGCCTGTCAGATAGTGAGATTGGACTTCTCAGCACGAGGAGGATTGGGACAGAGTCACACAATTCAAAGCTTACGCTGCCTTGATTGAGCAAAAGAGAGTGGACCACTGAGCTTGTTTATGTGTGTGTGTGTGTGTGTGTGTGTGTGTGTGTGTGTGTGTGTGTGTGTGTGTGTGTGTGTGTGTGTGTGTGTGTGTGTGTGTGTGTGTGTGTGTGTGTGTGTGTTGTTTAACAAAAGCCTCACATGTGCATAAAGGCAGGACAAAACCGAATGACGAATGAGAAATCCTCCATTTTATTGAAGGATTTGGTTGTTGACTATTTGGACATTCTGTGAGGTGATTGGTGAAACTGAGAATAGCTGTTTATCTCCATCCACTCAACAGCCAAAGATAGTCTATTTCACAACAATATTTATGCAAGGAAATTGTTCAATACGCCATTGTGTACAGTATGAAGATCAGCGAAACTAGGGCAAACCGACTGCCTTGAACGACCCCGGTAAACAGGAAGTCAGAGAAGAAATTAACATGTCCAGCGTGTCTACCCCAGTAAACAGGAAGTCAGAGAAGAAAGGAATGTGTCCAACATGTCAGCCCCAGTAAACAGGAAGTCAGAGAAGAAATGAATGTGTCCAACATGTCTACCCCAGTAAACAGGAAGTCAGAGAAGAAATTAATATGTCCAGCGTGTCTACCCCAGTAAACAGGAAGTCAGAGAAGAAATTAATGTGTCCAACATGTCTACCCCAGTAAACAGGAAGTCAGAGAAGAAATGAATGTGTCCAACATGTCTACCCCAGTAAACAGGAAGTCAGAGAAGAAAGGAATGTGTGCAGCGTGTCCACCCCAGTAAACAGGAAGTCAGAGAAGAAATGAATGTGTCCAGATCACCACTGGGATATAACAAAAAGCAGCTTGAGTAGGCGGTGTCAGAGGAAGGCCCTAAAAACGATCAAAGACCCCAGCCACCCTAGTCATAGACTGTTCTCTCTGCTACCGCACGGCAATCGGTACCGGAGCGCCAAGTCTAGGTCCAAGAGGCTTCTAAACAGCTTCTACCCCCCAAGCTATAAGACTACTGAACAGATAATCAGCTATAGAAACCATTGCCCTCTACATTTGTGAGGTCTGGTGTCCGCTCACCAACCAAGAATTCACAACATTTGACAAACACCAAACTGTCTTGATGTCCTGTCTTCTTGTCCTGTCTTGTTGTCCTGTCTTGTCCTGTATTTTTGTCCTGTCTTGTTGTCCTGTCACGATGTCCTGTTTTGTTGTCCTGTCTTGTTGTCCTGTCTTGTCCTGTATTTTTGTCCTGTCTTGTTGTCCTGTCTTGTTGTCCTGACTTGTTGTCCTGTCATGATGCCCTGACTTGATGTCCTGTCTTGTTGTCCTGTCTTGTTGTCCTGACTTGATGTCCTGTCTTGTTGTCCTGTCTTTTTGTCCTGACTTGATGTCCTGTCCTGATATCCTGTCTTGTTGTCCTGACTTGTTGTCCTGTCATGATGTCCTGACTTGTTGTCCTGTCTTTTTGTCCTGACTTGATGTCCTGTCCTGATATCCTGTCTTGTTGTCCTGTCTTGTTGTCCTGACTTGTTGTCCTGTCATGATGCCCTGACTTGATGTCCTGTCTAGTTATCCTGTCTTGTTGTCCTGACTTGATGTCCTGTCTTGTTGTCCTGTCTTTTTGTCCTGACTTGATGTCCTGTCCTGATATCCTGTCTTGTTGTCCTGACTTGTTGTCCTGTCATGATGTCCTGACTTGATGTCCTGTCTTGTTCTCCTGTTTTGTTGTCCTGTCTTGTCCTGTCATGATGTCCTGTCTTGTTGTCCTGTCTTGTCATGTCTTGTTGTCCTGTTTTGTTGTCCTGTCTTGTTGTCCTGTCTTGTTGTCCTGACTTGATGTCCTGTCTTGTCCTGTCTTGTTGTCCTGACTTGATGTCCTGTCTTGTTGTCCTGTCTTGTCGTGTCTTGTTGTCCTGTCTTGTTGTCCTGTCTTGTTGTCCTGTCTTGTTGTCCTCTCCTGCTGTCCCGTCTTGTTGTCCCGTCTTGATCTCCTGATTTATCAAAGCACTAGCTTGTTCTGTTCCAGGCCGATAGAACATATTTGTATGTACCAGGCTTTATAGTGAACAAAGCAATCTAGTGTCTTGATGAAGAAGGTACACAGTTGTTATAATGTGTTTTACCTGCCAAGGTAATTACTATGGGACTTTATGGCCTCTTAGTGAAACGGAACCATATGATGGAACAGTTCTATACTTCAGCTATGGTCGCTGGGCAACATAGTTGATAAAGACAGCCAGTCTCTCTGTCTCCCCAATGATCTCTCTCTCTCTCTCTCTCTCTCTCTGTATCCCCAATGATCTCTCTCTCACTCTCTCTGTATCCCCAATGATCTCTCTCTCTCTCTCTCTCTCTCTCTCTCTCTCTCTATCCCCAATGATCTCTGTCTCTCTCTGTCTCTGTCTCTGTCTCTCTCTCTCTCTCTCTCTCTCTCTCTCTCTCTCTCTCTCTCTCTCTCTGTCTCTGTCTCTGTTTTCTCTCTCTCTCTCTGTCGCTGTCTATCTCTCTCTCTCTCTCTCTCTCACTCTCTCTCTGTATCCCCAATGATCTCTCTCTCTCTCTCTCTCTCCCTCTCTCTCTCTTTCTCTCTCTCTGTCTCTCTCTGTCTCTCTTTCTCTCTCTCTCTCTCTCTCTCTCTCTCTCTCTCTCTCTCTCTCTCTCTTTCTTTCTATATCTGTCTCTCTCGCTCTCTCTCTCTCTCTGTCTCGCTGTCTCTCTCTCTCTCTCTCTCTCGCTCCCTCTCTGTCTCTCTGTCTCTCTCGCTCTCTCTCTGTCTCTCTCTCTCTGTCTCTCTCTGTTTTCTCTCTCTCTCTCTCTCTCTCTCTCCCTCTCTCTTTCTCAGGTGAAAAGCTCTGTCTACAGACGAGGGTGCTCTGTAATTCTGTAAAGTAGGCGCAGACCCTTTGCTTGTCTATTTAAAGAAAGTTCATATATTTTATTCAGCATATAAAAAACATTTCAGCAGATGCCCAGGAATGGCCTAAATGTGAGGAAACGTATCTTAGACAAATGACACAGATCTGCCACATGGCCACAGTGTGTAAATAGGGAGATAGGAGGAAAGATAATATCAGCAGAGGTCAATTTTGACATTACTTGTTCATCAAACTATTTTGTCTGCTATTCAGACTTTATGTCACGACTTGCTCGAGCGGCGTTCGGCCGGCGGTCGGCGTGTCGCCGGTCTTCTAGCCATCGTCGATCCACTTTTAATTTTCCATTTGTTTTGTCTTGTTTTTCCACACACCTGGGTTCAATTCCCTCATTTATTTGTTGTGTATTTAACCCTCTGTTCCCCCCTCCCCATGTCTTTGTGTGGGAATGTTTATTGTCGTGAGCGCACAACAGGTTATTTTTGTGGCCATTTATCTTGTTGTTCTGGATGTCGTTGGTTTTGCTTAATAAATCTCCGGTTATCACCCAGTTCTGCTTTCCTGCGCCTGACTTCTCTGCCGCCAATTACGCACCCCGCTACACCTTATTGCCCACTGATGGAATAATGTGTGTAAAGAAGTGTTGCTAGATTGAGGTTATTGATTAACTATTGAACTGACTCTCAATAGAGAAGGACAGAAGTGTCTCTAGGAGGGAGGTTATTGATTAACTATTGAACTGACTCTCAATAGAGAAGGACAGAAGTGTCTCTAGGAGGGAGGTTATTGATTAACTGTTGAACTGACTCTCTATAGAGAAGAACAGAAGTGTTGCTAGATGGAGGGAGGTTATGATAAACTATTGAACTGACTCTCTATAGAGAAGAACAGAAGTGTTGCTAGATGGAGGGAGGTTATTGATTAACTATTGAACTGACTCTCTATAGAGAAGAACAGAAGTGTCTCTAGGAGGGAGGTTATTGATTAACTGTTGAACTGACTCTCTATAGAGAAGAACAGAAGTGTTGCTAGATGGAGGGAGGTTATTGATTAACTGTTAAACTGACTCTCTATAGAGAAGGACAGAAGTGTCTCTAGGAGGGAGGTTATTGATTAACTGTTGAACTGACTCTCTATAGAGAAGAACAGAAGTGTCTCTAGGAGGGAGGTTATTGATTAACTGTTGAACTGACTCTCTATAGAGAAGAACAGAAGTGTTGCTAGATGGAGGGAGGTTATTGATTAACTGTTGAACTGACTCTCTATAGAGAACGACAGAAGTGTCTCTAGGAGGAGGGAGGTTATTGATTAACTGTTGAACTGACTCTCTATAGAGAAGGACAGAAGTGTTTCTAGATGGAGGGAGGTTATTGATTAACTGTTGAACTGACTCTCTATAGAGAAGTACAGAAGTGTCTCTAGGAGGGAGATTATTGATTAACTGTTGAACTGACTCTCTATAGAGAAGAACAGAAGTGTCTCTAGGAGGGAGGTTATTGATTAACTGTTGAACTGACTCTCTATAGAGAAGGACAGAAGTGTCTCTAGGAGGGAGGTTATTGATTAACTGTTGAACTGACTCTCTATAGAGAAGGACAGAAGTGTCTCTAGATAGAGGGAGGTTATTGATTAACTGTTGAACTGACTCTCTATAGAGAAGAACAGAAGTGTTGCTAGATGGAGGTTATTGATTAACTGTTGAACTGACTCTCTATAGAGAAGGACAGAAGTGTCTCTAGATGGAGGTTATTGATTAACTGTTGAACTGACTCTCTATAGAGAAGTACATAATTGCCCAGGTGCTGTTTCAGTCGTCAGGAATGTCATTAATTTCAGGGTAGAACTGTAGAACTTGAAGTTCTAGATTCCAGATGTTTGTTCTGCGTTCCGGTTCTTTATCCCTCCTTTCACTGCTCTGCTCTTCCTCCCCAAGCTATTGTGTCAGGATTAGACCCTAAGCTCTCAGGTCACGCCAAGGTATGTGTATGTTTGTTGGTGTGTGTGTACGCGTGTGCGTGCGCTTGCATTTCTTAATAGCATATCCCGAGCTCCATGATCCTAATAAGGCCATTATACTTATGTTACTATAATAATCTGTTAATTTAATGGTTTTGATATCAGATCATGTCTTCAATTACCACTAACTAAAATCCCCTTTCATTATCCAGGTGAATATTGTTCTTATATAAGTCAGCAGTCACACAGGAGAAAAATACCATTGTGTGAACTCATGAAAGTACCAGTCCTGGATCACCCAGTTTGTGCCCTGGGCGATCATACTCCAAACCGCCCGTTAATGTCTTCTAAAATATTTTCTTCTGGCTCCGGATTAGTTTTCTGTTTTCGTTTCTCAAAACAAGTAGAACGGTAGCTTGAGGTAACTCTCCAAGCCTTGGATTGGCGCCGATCACATGACAGACAGACAGACAGACAGACAGACAGAGAGACAGACAGACAGACAGACAGACAGACAGACAGACAGACAGACAGACAGACAGGTTAAAAACATACAGGTGTGTGTACAGGTACCTGGAACTGTGACTCAGGTATCAACCACCACATCTAGTTAGCAAATTTCAAATGCCACTCCTCTCTTCCAAAGACACATATCTGACATCATGAGGACACACGGAATGGGCTTGTGACTCTGTACACATGAGGACACACGGAATGGGCTTGTGACACTGTACACATGAGGACACACGGAATGGGCTTGTGAATCTGTACATCATGAGGACACACGGAATGGGCTTGTGACTCTGTACATCATGAGGACACACGGAATGGGCTTGTGACTCTGTACACATGAGGACACACGGAATGGGCTTGTGAATCTGTACATCATGAGAACACACGGAATGGGCTTGTGACTCTGTACATCATGAGAACACACGGAATGGGCTTGTGACTCTGGTTGGTTACAGCTTGGATAACAACAGAGAGGAGACACGTATGTCTTGTAAAAACTGAAGAGAAGAGAAGAGACGAGACGAGACGAGAGGAGACGAGAGGAGAGTAGAGACAAGAGGAGACGAGAGGATAGTAGAGACAAGAGGAGACGAGAGGAGAGTAGAGACAAGAGGAGACGAGAGGAGAGTAGAGACAAGAGGAGACGAGAGGAGAAAAGAGGAGAGTAGAAACCAGAGGAGACGAGAGGAGAGGCGAGACGAGAGGAGAGTAGAGACGAGAGGAGAGTAGAGACGAGAGGAGACGAGAGGAGAGTAGAGATGAGAGGAGACGAGAGGAGAGTAGAGACGAGAGGAGACGAGAGGAGAGTAGAGACGAGAGGAGACGAGAGGAGTGTAGAGACGAGAGGAGACGAGAGGAGAGTAGAGATGAGAGGAGACAAGAGGAGAGTAGAAACGAGAGGAGAAAAGAGGAGGCGAGAGGAAAGGAGAGATGAGAGGAGAGGAAAGGAGAGAGGAGAGGAGAAATAGGAGAAAAGATACAAGAGGAGAGGAGAGGAGAAGTGAGGTGAGGAGAGGAGAGGAGAGGTGAGGTGAGGAGAGGAGAGGAGAGAGGAGAGAAGATACGAGAGGAAAGGAAAGGAGAGACTAGAGGAGAGGACAGGAGAGGAGAAATAGGAGAGAAGATACGAGAGGAGAGATGAGGAGAGTCGAGATGAGAGGAGAGGAGAAAGTGAAGAGAAAAGACAAGAGGAGAGAAATGAATGGAAGAGAAGAGAGGAGAGATGAGAAAATGTGACAGGTGCAGATCAATTCCACATGTCCAATTCAACAGTTCACAACCAATAGTCCAACAGTTTATAACCAATAGTCCAACAGTTTATAACCAATAGTCCAACAGTTTATAACCAATAGTCCAACAGTTTATAACCAATAGTCCAACAGTTATAACCAATAGTCCAACAGTTATAACCAATAGTCCAACAGTTATAACCAATAGTCCAGTCCAACAGTTTATAACCAATAGTCCAACAGTTTATAACCAATAGTCCAACAGTTTATAACCAATAGTCCAGTCCAACAGTTTATAACCAATAGTCCAGTCCAACAGTTTATTACCAATAGTCCAACAGTTATAACCAATAGTCCAACAGTTTATAACCAATAGTCCAACAGTTTATAACCAATAGTCCTGTCCAACAGTTTATAACCAATAGTCCAGCAGTTATAACCAATAGTCCAACAGTTATAACCAATAGTCCAACAGTTTATAACCAATAGTCCAGTCCAACAGTTTATAACCAATAGTCCAACTGTTTATAACCAATAGTCCAGCAGTTATAACCAATAGTCCAACAGTTTATAACCAATAGTCCAACAGTTTATTACCAATAGTTCAACAGTTTATAACCAATAGTCCAACAGTTTATAACCAATAGTCCAACAGTTATAACCAATAGTCCTGTCCAACAGTTTATAACCAATAGTCCAGTCCAACAGTTTATAACCAATAGTCCAACAGTTATAACCAATAGTCCAGTCCAACAGTTTATAACCAATAGTCCAACAGTTTACAACCAATAGTCCAGTCCAACAGTTTATAACCAATAGTCCAACAGTTTATAACCAATAGTCCAGTCCAACAGTTTATAACCAATAGTCCAGTCCAACAGTTTATAACCAATAGTCCAGTCCAACAGTTTATAACCAATGGTCCAGTCCAACAGTTTATAACCAATAGTCCTGTCCAAAAGTTTATAACCAATATTCAAAAAGTTTATAACCAATAGTCCAACAGTTATAACCAATAGTCCAGTCCAACAGTTTATAACCAATAGTCCTGTCCAACAGTTTATAACCAA
The DNA here is from genome assembly GCF_045791955.1 of Oncorhynchus clarkii lewisi. Taxonomy (NCBI): domain Eukaryota; kingdom Metazoa; phylum Chordata; class Actinopteri; order Salmoniformes; family Salmonidae; genus Oncorhynchus; species Oncorhynchus clarkii. The sequence continues at coordinate 11,421,491 of NC_092164.1, read as the reverse complement.
TAGTCCAACAGTTTATAACCAATAGTCCAGTCCAACAGTTATAACCAATAGTCCAGTCCAACAGTTATAACCAATAGTCCAACAGCTTATTACCAATAGTCCAGTCCAACAGTTTATAACCAATAGTCCAACAGTTTATAACCAATAGTCCAGTCCAACAGTTTATAACCAATAGTCCAGTCCAACAGTTTATAACCAATAGTCCTGTCCAACAGTTTATAACCAATAGTCCAACAGTTATAACCAATAGTCCAACAGTTATAACCAATAGTCCAACAGTTTATAACCAATAGTCCAACAGTTTATAACCAATAGTCCAACAGTTTATTACCAATAGTCCAGTCCAACAGTTTATAACCAATAGTCCAACAGTTTATAACCAATAGTCCAACAGTTATAACCAATAGTCCTGTCCAACAGTTTATAACCAATAGTCCAGTCCAACAGTTTATAACCAATAGTCCAACAGTTATAACCAATAGTCCAGTCCAACAGTTTATAACCAATAGTCCAACAGTTTACAACCAATAGTCCAGTCCAACAGTTTATAACCAATAGTCCAACAGTTTATAACCAATAGTCCAGTCCAACAGTTTATAACCAATAGTACAGTCCAACAGTTTATAACCAATAGTCCAGTCCAACAGTTTATAACCAATGGTCCAGTCCAACAGTTTATAACCAATAGTCCTGTCCAACAGTTTATAACCAATATTCAAAAAGTTTATAACCAATAGTCCAACAGTTATAACCAATAGTCCAGTCCAACAGTTTATAACCAATAGTCCAGTCCAACAGTTATAACCAATAGTCCAACAGCTTATAACCAATAGTCCAGTCCAACAGTTTATAACCAATAGTCCAGTCCAACAGTTTATAACCAATAGTCCTGTCCAACAGTTTATAACCAATAGTCCAACAGTTATAACCAATAGTCCAACAGTTATAACCAATAGTCCAACAGTTTATTACCACTAGTCCAACAGTTTATTACCAATAGTCCAGTCCAACAGTTTATAACCAATAGTCCAACAGTTATAACCAATAGTCCAACAGTTATAACCAATAGTCCAGTCCAACAGTTTATAACCAATAGTCCAACAGTTTATTACCAATAGTCCAGTCCAACAGTTTATAACCAATAGTCCAACAGTTATAACCAATAGTCCAGTCCAACAGTTTATAACCAATAGTCCAACAGTTTATAACCAAAGTCCAACAGTTTATTACCAATAGTCCAGTCCAACAGTTTATAACCAATAGTCCAACAGTTATAACCAATAGTCCAACAGTTATAACCAATAGTCCAGTCCAACAGTTTATAACCAATAGTCCAACAGTTTATTACCAATAGTCCAGTCCAACAGTTTATAACCAATAGTCCAGCAGTTATAACCAATAGTCCAACAGTTTATTACCAATAGTCCAACAGTTTATAACCAATAGTCCAACAGTTTATAACCAAAGTCCAACAGTTTATAACCAATAGTCCAAAAGTTTATAACCAATAGTCCAGTCCAACAGTTATAACCAATAGTCCAGTCCAACAGTTTATAACCAATTGTCCAACAGTTTATAACCAATAGTCCAGTCCAACAGTTTATAACCAATAGTCCAACAGTTATAACCAATAGTCCAACAGTTTATAACCAATAGTCCAACAGTTATAACCAATAGTCCAACAGTTTATAACCAATAGTCCAACAGTTTATAACCAAAAGTCCAACAGTTTATAACCAATAGTCCAACAGTTTATAACCAATAGTCCAGTCCAACAGTTATAACCAATAGTCCAACTGTTTATAACCAATAGTCCAACAGTTATAACCAATAGTCCAACAGTTTATAACCAATAGTCCAACAGTTTATAACCAATAGTCCAACAGTTTATAACCAATAGTCCAGTCCAACAGTTATAACCAATAGTCCAACTGTTTATAACCAATAGTCCAACAGTTATAACCAATAGTCCAACAGTTTATAACCAATAGTCCAACAGTTATAACCAATAGTCCAACAGTTATAACCAATAGTCCAACAGTTTATAACCAATAGTCCAGTCCAACAGTTTATAACCAATAGTCCAGTCCAACAGTTTATAACCAATAGTCCAGTCCAACAGTTTATCACCAATAGTCCTGTCCAACAGTTTATAACCAATAGTCCAACAGTTTATAACCAATAGTCCAGTCCAACAGTTTATTACCAGTAGTCCAGTCCAACAGTTTATCACCAATAGTCCAGTCCAACAGTTTATAACCAATAGTCCAACAGTTATAACCAATAGTCCAACAGTTTATAACCAATAGTCCAACAGTTATAACCAATAGTCCAACAGTTTATAACCAATAGTCCAACAGTTTATAACCAAAAGTCCAACAGTTTATAACCAATAGTACAGTCCAACAGTTTATCACCAATAGTCCTGTCCAACAGTTTATAACCAATAGTCCAGTCCAACAGTTTATCACCAATAGTCCTGTCCAACAGTTTATCACCAATAGTCCTGTCCAACAGTTTATAACCAATAGTCCAGTCCAACAGTTTATAACCAATAGTCCAGTCCAACAGTTTATAACCAATAGTCCAGTCCAACAGTTTATCACCAATAGTCCAGTCCAACAGTTTATAACCAATAGTCCAGTCCAACAGTTTATAACCAATAGTCCAGTCCAACAGTTTATAACCAATAGTCCAGTCCAACAGTTTATAACCAATAGTCCAGTCCAACAGTTTATAACCAATAGTCCAGTCCAACAGTTTATAACCAATAGTCCAGTCCAACAGTTTATAACCAGTAGTCCAGTCCAACAGTTTATTACCAATAGTCCAGTCCAACAGTTTATAACCAATAGTCCAGTCCAACAGTTTATTACCAATAGTCCAGTCCAACAGTTTATAACCAGTAGTCCAGTCCAACAGTTTATCACCAATAGTCCAGTCCAACAGTTTATCACCAATAGTCCTGTCCAACAGTTTATAACCAATAGTCCTGTCCAACAGTTTATCACCAATAGTCCAGTCCAACAGTTTATCACCAATAGTCCTGTCCAACAGTTTATCACCAATAGTCCTGTCCAACAGTTTATAACCAGTAGTCCAGTCCAACAGTTTATTACCAATAGTCCAGTCCAACAGTTTATCACCAATAGTCCAGTCCAACAGTTTATAACCAGTAGTCCAGTCCAACAGTTTATTACCAATAGTCCAGTCCAACAGTTTATTACCAATAGTCCAGTCCAACAGTTTATAACCAATAGTCCTGTCCAACAGTTTATCACCAATAGTCCAGTCCAACAGTTTATCACCAATAGTCCTGTCCAACAGTTATAACCAATAGTCCAGTCCAACAGTTATAACCAATAGTCCAGTCCAACAGTTTATAACCAATAGTCCAGTCCAACAGTTATAACCAATAGTCCAGTCCAACAGTTATAACCAATAGTCCAGTCCAACAGTTATAACCAATAGTCCAGTCCAACAGTTATAACCAATAGTCCAGTCCAACAGTTTATCACCAATAGTCCAGTCCAACAGTTTATCACCAATAGTCCTGTCCAACAGTTTATAACCAATAGTCCTGTCCAACAGTTTATCACCAATAGTCCAGTCCAACAGTTTATCACCAATAGTCCTGTCCAACAGTTATAACCAATAGTCCAGTCCAACAGTTATAACCAATAGTCCAGTCCAACAGTTTATAACCAATAGTCCAGTCCAACAGTTATAACCAATAGTCCAGTCCAACAGTTATAACCAATAGTCCAGTCCAACAGTTATAACCAATAGTCCAGTCCAACAGTTATAACCAATAGTCCAGTCCAACAGTTATAACCAATAGTCCAGTCCAACAGTTTATCACCAATAGTCCTGTCCAACAGTTATAACCAATAGTCCTGTCCAACAGTTTATCACCAATAGTCCTGTCCAACAGTTATAACCAATAGTCCTGTCCAACAGTTTATCACCAATAGTCCAGTCCAACAGTTATAACCAATAGTCCTGTCCAACAGTTTATCACCAATAGTCCTGTCCAACAGTCGCACCATCAAATGAACTGCGGGATGGAGAAGTTTTCTATCACGTTCATCATCAGCGTAGGTCAAAGGTTGCGAAAGCAGCGGTAGACGTGTTAAAATCCATGCAATCGCAAAGCACTGATCCACCAACAGGTCAATACTAGTGCACTATATAGGGAACAGGGTGCGATTTGGACCGTCCTCTCTGGATGGGTGCTATAATCTAATCTGAGCAGAAGTCCGGATGGATATCACATCCCCCCCCACATGTCATTGTAACCTCGGCTGGCTGGGTCAGTCCATTTGGGCCTTCCTCTCTGGATGGGTGCTATAATCTAATCTGAGCAGAAGTCCGGATGGATATCACATCCCCCCCCACATGTCATTGTAACCTCGGCTGGCTGGGTCAGTCCACTCTTAAGCTCTTAAAGACACTCTGCTAAGCCCCAGTAGAAAGCCTCTGGTGGGAAAAACACTCACTCTAATGCAGTGGAATAAGATAGAGGAAGCCACACTAAAACACTGTTTTGTGTGTGTGCCCTAAATGGCACCCTATTCCCTAAGTAGTGCACTACTTTTGGCCAGGGCCCTATAGGGGCAGTGCACTATGTAGAGAATAGGGTGCCATTTGAGATCCAGCCTGTTTGGTGAACTGACACACTAAATAATCACTGAACTGGTCTGGTGAACTGACACACTAAATAATCACTGAACTGGTCTGGTGAACTGACACACTAAATAATCACTGAACTGGTTTGGTGGACTGTGGATATTAAACACTCTTTAGGTTGTGTGTGTGTGTGTGTGTGTGTGTGTGTGTGTGTGTGTGTGTGTGTGTGTGTGTGTGTGTGTGTGTGTGTGTGTGTGTGTGTGTGTGTGTGTGTGTGTGTGTGAGTGACTGGGGTCTTTCATGGTAGAGGAGACTGAAGAGAGTGACTGGGATGTTTCATGGGAGAGACTGAAGAGAGTGACTGGGATGTTTCATGGTAGAGGAGACTGATGAGAGTGACTGGGATGTTTGATGGTAGAGACTGAAGAGAGTGACTGGGATGTTTCATGGTAGAGGAGACTGATGAGAGTGACTGGGATATTTCATGGTAGAGGAGACTGATGAGAGTGACTGGGATGTTTCATGGTAGAGACTGAAGAGAGTGACTGGGATGTTTCATGGTAGAGGAGACTGATGAGAGTGACTGGGATTTTTCATGGTAGAGACTGAAGAGAGTGACTAGGATGTTTCATGGTAGAGACTGATGAGAGTGACTGGGATGTTTCATGGTAGAGACTGAAGAGAGTGACTGGGATATTTCATGGTAGAGGACTGAAGAGAGTGACTGGGATGTTTCATGGTAGAGACTGAAGAGAGTGACTGGGGTCTTTCATGGTAGAGGAGACTGAAGAGAGTGACTGGGATGTTTCATGGGAGAGACTGAAGAGAGGGACTGGGATGTTTCATGATAGAGGAGACTGAAGAGAGTGACTGGGATGTTTCATGGTAGAGACTGTAGAGAGTGACTGGGATGTTTCATGGTAGAGGAGACTGATGAGAGTGACTGGGATGTTTCATGGTAGAGGAGACTGAAGAGAGTGACTGGGATGTTTCATGGTAGAGGAGACTGAAGAGAGTGACTGGGATGTTTCATGGTAGAGGAGACTGAAGAGAGTGACTGGGATGTTTCATGGTAGAGGAGACTGATGAGAGGACTGAGGAGTGATGAGAGGACTGAGGAGAGGTGAGAACTGAGGAAAGGAGAGAACAGAGGGGATGAGAGGACTGAGGGAAGGAGAAGAGAGAAGAGAAGAGGAGAGAATAGGGTAAGAAAGGATAGGAGAAGAGAGAAGAGGAGAGGAGCCGAGAGGAGAGGAGCCGAGAGAAGAGGTCAGGAGCCGAGAGGAGAGGTGAGGAGAGGAGAGGAGAGGAGCTGAGAGGAGAGGAGAGGAGCCGAGATTAGAGGAGAGGAGAGGTCAGGAGCCGAGAGGGGAGGAGTTTGATGCTTTTCCTTTCTGCAGGGTTTCTCTTGGAACCACCTTAGTAATTGCCACAGTCATTCCTTTGCTTGGCATTGTGACATCACTGGGGGAGGAGCCCATCTCAGCTTTCATTCTGCTTTACCTACAACATGCTGAACTTAGATTGAGTCAACAGTTTAATTTCGTCAAGGAGAAAAAAGAAACTGACATCTCAACAACGCCTGATATTATCTGTGGTGTTTGAGAGCGAGATAACTAATTTGTATTGAACATCTTGGAGGAATTTGAATTAAGTTGCACTTTAGATTGGGGGGGGGGGGGGGGGATCATACATTGTATTTGTCAAGGAGAAGAAAGAATCTGAAAAAATTCAGGAACGTTATTTGTCCGAGGCCTGCTGTTTGAACACAGATTGGTTGCACAACAGTGCCCTCTGTTGGTTAAATTGGGAACTACCTGGCTGGCATTGAGAGCTGCAATGCATCATCCCATTATTATCCAAGTTACTAGTCCCATGTTATTTACAGGAGAAGAGTCCTCCTTCCCCCCAGTCATCCAATCCTCCTGTAAACTAGTCCCATGTTATTTACAGGAGAACAGTCCTCCTTCCCCCCTGTCATCCAATCCTCCTGTAAACTAGTCCCATGTTATTTACAGGAGAACAGTCCTCCTTGCCCTTCATCCAATCCTCCTGTAAACTAGTCCCATGTTATTTACAGGAGAAGAGTCCTCCTTCCCCCCAGTCATCCAATCCTCCTGTAAACTAGTCCCATGTTATTTACAGGAGAACAGACCTCCTTCCCCCCTGTCATCCAATCCTCCTGTAAACTAGTCCCATGTTATTTACAGGAGAACAGACCTCCTTCCCCCCTGTCATCCAATCCTCCTGTAAACTAGTCCCATGTCATTTAAAGGAGAACAGACCTCCTTGCCCAGTGATGTAATCACACTGTCTTCAGGTTATGGTGATGATATAATTGCATAATATGACTCTGCTTCTCACAGCAGGATATAATAATATAATATATAATAATAATATAATATATAATAATAATATAATATATAATTATAATAATCCTGCAGCAACAGGAAACATGAATTATAATTTGGGATTATAATAAATGGACATTTTGTTTGTAGGTGTTGATACATGTTTCGTTCGGAGAAAATCAAGTCTGACATTTTTAAAAGTGGAAATGACAAAACTTGAGATCAGATCAGATCTGAATCATCAGAAGAAGCTGGTTTTGGAGAGGCTGGTTCCAGTTTCATCACTACTGGGCGATGTTAGTGTGATGTTTAGCTGACTGTCAAGGCCTCAAGTAACTCTTCTCTTTAGTTCACTGCCATCTGGTGGCCAGACATGGAATAGCTCAGACTTCTCCTCAAGGTCAATTAAATCAAGTTGATCTCTGAATGAGCTGCTCATTAATTAAAGTGAGTTCAGGTGTATTCAGATTTATCTGCATGATTGATTGTATGGAATCAATGATAGACCTGGATCTATTGATCTGTCTCTCTCTCTCTCTCTCTGTCTCTGTTTCTCTCGCTCTGTTTCTCTCTCTCTGTTTTTCTCTCTCTCTCTCTCTCTCTCTCTGTTTCTCTCTCTCTGTTTTTCTCTCTCTCTCTCTCTCTCTGTGTTTTTCTCTCTCTCTCTGTCTCTGTCTCTGTCTCTGTCTCTGTTTCTCTCTCTCTCTGTCTCTCTCTCTCTCTCTCTGTTTCTCTCTCTCTGTCTCTCTCTCTCTGTCTCTTTCACTCAGTTTAATTGCAATTCAATTTAAGGGGCTTTATTGTCTTGGGAAACATATGTTTACATTGCCAAAGCAAAAAACACAAGTTAAATAAACGATACAAATGTACAGTAAAAATGACACTCACAGAGAAGTGCTAAAATAAAGACATTTCAATTTTCATATTATGTCTATATACAGTGATGTGCAAATAGTTAAAGTACACAAGGGAAAATAAATATAACTATGGGTTGTATTTACAATGGTGTTTGTTCTTCACTGGTTTCCCTTTTCTCGTGGCAACAGGTCACAAATCTTGCTGCTGTGATGGCACACTGTGGAATTTCACCCAGTAGATATGGGAGTTTATCAAAATTGGATTTGTTTTTTCGAATTCTTTGTGGGTCTGTGTAATCTGAGGGAAATATGTCTCTCTAATATGGTCATACATTGGACAGGAGGTTAGGAAGTGCAGCTCAGTTTCATACTTAAAGCTTTCCTTAAGTTTGGGTCAGTCACAGTGGTCAGGTATAATTAGTGGGTATCGGACTAATTCGGCTCTGCTCTATTTGGTGTTCTACGTTGTACACGGAGGATATGTTTGCAGAATTCTGCATGCTGAGTCTCAATTTGGTGTTTGTCACATTTTGTGAAGTCTTGGTTGGTGAGCGGACCCCAGACCTCACAACCATAAACGGCAATGGGCTCTGTGACTGATTCAAGTATTTTTAGACAAATCCTAATCGGTATGTTGAATTTTATGTTCCTTTTGATGTCGTAAAAGGCCCCACTTGCCTTGTCTCTCAGATCGTTCACATGTGGAAGTTATCTCCATCTGCTTCTCTCTCTCTCTATCTCCATCTGCTTCTCTCTCTCTCTATCTCCATCTGCTTCTCTCTCTCTCTATCTCTCTCTCTCTCTCTCTCTCTCTCTCTCTCTCTCTCTCTCTCTCTCATAGCTTTGTGGAAGTTATCTCCATCTGCTTCTAACTCTCTCTATCTCTCTCTCTCTCTCTCTCTCTCTCTCTCTCTCTCTCTCTCTCTCTCTCTCTCTCATAGCTTTGTGGAAGTTATCTCCATCTGCTTCTCTCTCTCTCTCTCTCCATCTGATTCTCTCTCTCTCTCTCTCTCTCTCTCTCTCTCTCTCTCTCTCTCTCTCTCTCTCTCTCTCTCATAGCTTTGTGGAAGTTATCTGTGGTGCTGACGTTTAGGCCGAGGTACAGTTGAAGTCGGAGGTTTACATACACTTAGGATGGAGTCATTAAAACCTGTTTTTCAACCACTCTACAAATTTCTTGTTAATTAAACAAACTACAGTTTTGGCGAGTTGGTTAGGATATCTACTTTGTGCATGACACAAGTAATTTTTCCAACAATTGTTTATAGACAGATTATTTCACTGTATCACAATTCCAGTGGGTCAGAAGTTTACATACACTAAGTTGACTGTGCCTTTAAACAGCTTGGAAAATTCCAGAAAATGATGTCATGCTTTAGAAGCTTCCGATAGGCTAATTGACATCATTCGAGTCAATTGGATGTGTACCTGTGGATATATTTCAAGGCCTACCTTCAAACTCAGTGCCTCTTTGCTTGACATCATGGGAAAATCTAAAGAAATCAGCCAAGACCTCAGCAAAAAAATTGTAGACCTCCACAAGTCTGGTGCGTCCTTGGGAGCAAATTCCAAACGCCTGAAGGTACCACATTCATCGGTACAAACAATAGTACACAAGTATAAACACCATGGGACCACACAGCCATCATACCACTCAGGAAGGAGATGCGTTCTGTCTCCTAGAGATTAGCGTTGTTTGGTGCGAAAAGTGCAAATCCATCCCAGAACAGCAGCAAAGGACCTTGTGAAGATGCTGGAGGAAACAGGTACAAAAGTATCTATATACACAGTAAAACGAGTCCTATATCGACATAACCTGAAAGGCCGCTCAGCAAGGGAGAAGCCACTGCTCCAAAACCGCCATAAAAAAGCCAGACTACGGTTTACAACTGCACATGGGGACAAAGATCACACTTTTGCACATGGGGACAAAGATCACACTTTTTGGAGAAATGCCCTCTGGTCTGATGAAACTGTTTGGCCATAATGACCATCGTTATGTTTGGAGGAAAAAGGGGGGGCTTGCAAGCTGAAGAACACCATCCCAACCGTGAAGCACAGAGGTGACAGCATCATATTGTGGGGGTGCTTTGCTGCAGGAGGGGCTGGTGCTCTTCACAAAATAGATGGCGTCACGAGGATGGAAAATTATGTGGATATATTGCAGCAACATCTCAAGACATCAGTCAGGAAGTTGAAGCTTGGTCGTAAATGGGTCTTCCAAATGGACAATGACGCCAAGCATACTTTCAAAGTTGTGGCAAAATGGCTTAAGGACAACAAAGTCAAGGTATTGGAGTGGCCATCACTAAGCCCTGACCTCAATCCTATAGAACATTTGTGGGCAGAACTGAAAAAGCGTGTGCGAGCAAGGAGGCCTACAAACCTGACTCAGTTACATAAACTCTGTCAGGAGGAATGGGCCAAAATTCACCCAACTTATTGTGGGAAGCTTGTGGAAGGCTACCCGAAACGTTTGACCCAAGTTAAACAATTTAAAGGCAATGCTACCAAATACTAATTGAGTGTATGTGAACTTCTGACCCACTGGGAATGTGATGAAAGAAATAAAAGCTGAAATAAATCATTCTCTCTACTATTATTCTGACATGTCACATTCCTAATTAAAATAAAGTGCTGATCCTAACTGATCTAAAACAGGGACATTTTTACAAGGATGAAATGCCAGGAATTGTGAAAACTGAGTTTAAATGTATTTGGCTAAGGTGTATGTAAACTTCTGCCTGTATTTATAGTTTATCTCCTTCTCTCTGTCTCTCTCGCTGTCTCTGAATCTCTCACTACCAACTAATAGGACCTGTGAACCAGGGTCCCTCGTACCATTCATCAATTGACCAACTAATAGGACCTGTGAACCAGGGTCCCTCGTTCCATTCATCAATTTACTAACTAATAGGACCTGTGAACCAGGGTCTCTCGTTCCTTTCATCAATTTACCAACTAATAGGACCTGTGAACCAGGGTCCCTCGTTCCTTTCATTAATTTACCAACTAATAGGACCTGTGAACCAGGGTCTCTCGTTCCTTTCATCAAGTTACCAACTAATAGGACCTGAGAACCAGGGTCCCTCGTTCCATTCATCAAGTTACCAACTAATAGGACCTGTGAACCAGGGTCCCTCGTTCCTTTCATCAATTTACCAACTAATAGGACCTGTGAACCAGGGTCCCCGGCTCCTTTCATCAATTTACCAACTAATAGGACCTGTGAACCAGGGTCTCTCGTTCCATTCATCAAGTTACCAACTAATAGGACCTGTGAACCAGGGTCCCTCGTTCCTTTCATCAATTTACCAACTAATAGGACCTGTGAACCAGGGTCCCCGGCTCCTTTCATCAATTTACCAACTAATAGGACCTGTGAACCAGGGTCTCTCGTTCCATTCATCAAGTTACCAACTAATAGGACCTGTGAACCAGGGTCTCTCATTCCTTTCATCAATTTACCAACTAATAGGACCTGTGAACCAGGGTCCCCGGCTCCTTTCATCAATTTACCAGCTAATAGGACCTGTGAACCAGGGTCTCTCGTTCCATTCATCAAGTTACCAACTAATAGGACCTGTGAACCAGGGTCTCTCGTTCCATTCATCAAGTTACCAACTAATAGGACATGTGAACCAGGGTCCCTCGTTCCATTCATCAAGTTACCAACTAATAGGACATGTGAACCAGGGTCTCTCGTTCCTTTCATCAATTTACCAACTAATAGGACCTGTGAACCAGGGTCTCTCGTTCCATTCATCAAGTTACCAACTAATAGGACCTGTGAACCAGGGTCCCTCGTTCCTTTCATCAATTTACCAACTAATAGGACCTGTGAACCAGGGTCCCTCGTTCCTTTCATCAATTTACCAACTAATAGGACCTGTGAACCAGGGTCCCTCGTTCCATTCATCAAGTTACCAACTAATAGGACCTGTGAACCAGGGTCCCTCATTATTTCTTACTAATCTCTTTCCCTCTTTTGAAAACACATTTATTGCTTTTGTTCTCTTCTTCTCTCATTGGGGTGTCTCTTGTCTGATGTTCTCTTCTTCTCTCATTGGGGTGTCTCTTGTCTGATGTTCTCTTCTTCTTCTCTCATTGGGGTGTCTCTTGTCTGATGTTCTCTTCTTCTTCTCTCATTGGGGTGTCTCTTGTCTGATGTTCTCTTCTTCTCTCATTGGGGTGTCTCTTGTCTGATGTTCTCTTCTTCTTCTCTCATTGGGGTGTCTCTTGTCTGATGTTGTCTTCTTCTTCTCTCATTGGGGTGTCTCTTGTCTGATGTTGTCTTCTTCTTCTCTCATTGGGGTGTCTCTTGTCTGATGTTCTCTTCTTCTTCTCTCTTTGGGGTGTCTCTTGTCTGATGTTCTCTTCTTCTTCTCTCATTGGGGTGTCTCTTGTCTGATGTTGTCTTCTTCTTCTCTCATTGGGGTGTCTCTTGTCTGATGTTGTCTTCTTCTCTCATTGGGGTGTCTCTTGTCTGATGTTCTCTTCTTCTCTCATTGGGGTGTCTCTTGTCTGATGTTCTCTTCTTCTCTCTTTGGGGTGTCTCTTGTCTGATGTTGTCTTCTTCTTCTCTCATTGGGGTGTCTCTTGTCTGATGTTGTCTTCTTCTTCTCTCATTGGGGTGTCTCTTGTCTGATGTTGTCTTCTTCTTCTCTCATTGGGGTGTCTCTTGTCTGATGTTCTCTTCTTCTCTCATTGGGGTGTCTCTTGTCTGATGTTCTCTTCTTCTCTCATTGGGGTATCTCTTGTCTGATGTTCTCTTCTTCTCTCATTGGGGTGTCTCGTGTCTGATGTTGTCTTCTTCTTCTCTCATTGGGGTGTCTCTTATCTGATGTTCTCTTCTTCTCTCATTGGGGTGTCTCTTGTCTGATGTTGTCTTCTTCTTCTCTCATTGGGGTGTCTCTTATCTGATGTTCTCTTCTTCTCTCATTGGGGTGTCTCTTGTCTGATGTTCTCTTCTTCTCTCATTGGGGTGTCTCTTGTCTGATGTTGTCTTCTTCTTCTCTCATTGGGGTGTCTCTTGTCTGATGTTCTTTTCTTCTCTCATTGGGGTGTCTCTTATCTGATGTTCTCTTCTTCTCTCATTGGGGTGTCTCTTGTCTGATGTTCTCTTCTTCTCTCATTGGGGTGTCTCTTGTCTGATGTTCTCTTCTTCTCTCTTTGGGGTGTCTCTTGTCTGATGTTCTCTTCTTCTCTCATTGGGGTGTCTCTTGTCTGATGTTCTCTTCTTCTTCTCTCATTGGGGTGTCTCTTGTCTGATGTTCTCTTCTTCTCTCATTGGGGTGTCTCTTGTCTGATGTTCTCTTCTTCTTCTCTCATTGGGGTGTCTCTTGTCTGATGTTCTCTTCTTCTCTCATTGGGGTGTCTCTTGTCTGATGTTGTCTTCTTCTTCTCTCATTGGGGTGTCTCTTGTCTGATGTTCTCTTCTTCTCTCATTGGGGTGTCTCTTGTCTGATGTTCTCTTCTTCTCTCATTGGGGTGTCTCTTGTCTGATGTTCTCTTCTTCTTCTCTCATTTGGGTGTCTCTTGTCTGATGTTCTCTTCTTCTTCTCTCATTGGGGTGTCTCTTGTCTGATGTTCTCTTCTTCTTCTCTCATTGGGGTGTCTCTTGTCTGATGTTCTCTTCTTCTCTCATTGGGGTGTCTCTTGTCTGATGTTGTCTTCTTCTTCTCTCATTGGGGTGTCTCTTGTCTGATGTTGTCTTCTTCTTCTCTCATTGGGGTGTCTCTTATCTGATGTTCTCTTCTTCTTCTCTCATTGGGGTGTCTCTTGTCTGATGTTCTCTTCTTCTTCTCTCATTGGGGTGTCTCTTGTCTGATGTTCTCTTCTTCTCTCATTGGGGTGTCTCTTGTCTGATGTTCTCTTCTTCTCTCATTGGGGTGTCTCTTGTCTGATGTTCTCTTCTTCTTCTCTCATTGGGGTGTCTCTTGTCTGATGTTCTCTTCTTCTTCTCTCATTGGGGTGTCTCTTGTCTGATGTTCTCTTCTTCTCTCATTGGGGTGTCTCTTGTCTGATGTTCTCTTCTTCTCTCATTGGGGTGTCTCTTGTCTGATGTTCTCTTCTTCTTCTCTCATTGGGGTGTCTCTTGTCTGATGTTCTCTTCTTCTCTCATTGGGGTGTCTCTTGTCTGATGTTCTCTTCTTCTCTCATTGGGGTGTCTCTTGTCTGATGTTCTCTTCTTCTCTCATTGGGGTGTCTCTTGTCTGATGTTCTCTTCTTCTCTCATTGGGGTGTCTCTTGTCTGATGTTCTCTTTTTCTTCTCTCATTGGGGTGTCTCTTGTCTGATGTTCTCTTCTTCTCTCATTGGGGTGTCTCTTGTCTGATGTTCTCTTCTTATTCTCTCATTGGGGTGTCTCTTGTCTGATGTTGTCTTCTTCTCTCATTGGGGTGTCTCTTGTCTGATGTTCTCTTCTTCTCTCATTGGGGTGTCTCTTGTCTGATGTTCTCTTCTTCTTCTCTCATTGGGGTGTCTCTTGTCTGATGTTCTCTTCTTCTTCTCTCATTGGGGTGTCTCTTGTCTGATGTTCTCTTCTTCTCTCATTGGGGTGTCTCTTGTCTGATGTTGTCTTCTTCTTCTCTCATTGGGGTGTCTCTTGTCTGATGTTGTCTTCTTCTTCTCTCATTGGGGTGTCTCTTATCTGATGTTCTCTTCTTCTTCTCTCATTGGGGTGTCTCTTGTCTGATGTTCTCTTCTTCTCTCATTGGGGTGTCTCTTGTCTGATGTTGTCTTCTTCTCTCATTGGGGTGTCTCTTGTCTGATGTTCTCTTCTTCTTCTCTCATTGGGGTGTCTCTTGTCTGATGTTCTCTTCTTCTCTCATTGGGGTGTCTCTTGTCTGATGTTCTCTTCTTCTCTCATTGGGGTGTCTCTTGTCTGATGTTCTCTTCTTCTCTCATTGGGGTGTCTCTTATCTGATGTTCTCTTCTCTCATTGGGGTATCTCTTGTCTGATGTGTTGCCTCATGCCTGGTTGCTCATCTGGATGGAGATCAGCCTTGTCTGTGGCAGTGCGTGTGTGTGTGTGTGGTATGTGTGTGTGTGGGTGTATGATGTGGTGTGTGGGTGTGTGTATGTGTGTGTGGTGTGTGTGGTGTGTGTGTGTGTGTGTGTGTGTGTGTGTGTGTGGTGTGTGTGTGTGTGGTGTGTGTGTGTGTGTGTGTGTGTGTGTGTGTGTGTGTGTGTGTGTGTGTGTGTGTGTGTGTGTGTGTGGTGTGTGTGTGTGTGGTGTGTGGGTGTGTGTATGTGTGTGTGTGTGTGTGTGTGTGTGTGTGTGTGTGTGTGTGTGTGTGTGTGTGTGTGTGTGACGGGCAGGCAGGCAGACAGATTATTAGGACCAGGTGCTGAGGTAGAGACTGTGCACCTCGTAGCTGCAGCTAAGCTGATTACCAGCCTCCCTGGTAATTAACTTTCTATTGATTGGCCAGCACCTAGCTTCTCCTGCTAACACTGTGTGTCCGTGTGTGTGAGAGAGGAAAGAGAGAAAGACAGAGAGAGAGATTTGTACATTGTTAAAACACTGTATATATATAATATGACATTTGTAATGTCTTTATTGTTTTGAAACTTCTGTATGTGTAATGTTTACTGTTAATTTTTATTGTTTTTCACTTTATATATTCACTTTATATATTATCTACCTCACTTGCTTTGGCAATGTTAACACATGTTTCCCATGCCAATAAAGCCCTTGAATTGAATTGAATTGAGAGAGAGACAGAGAGAGAGAGAGAGAGAGAGAGAGAGAGAGAGAGAGAGGGAGAAAGAGAGACAGAAAGAGAGAAAGACAGAGAGAGAGAGAGAGACAGAGAGAGAGAGAGAGAGAGAGAGAGAGAGATAGAGAGAGAGAGAGAGAGAGAGAGAGAGAGAGAGGTGTGTGTGAGTATGTGTGTGTGTGTGAGAAAGCGAGAGAGGCAGAAAGAGAGAGAGTGAAGGTGTGTGTGAGTGTGTGTGTGTGTGTGTGTGTGTGTAAGTGTGATTGTGTGTGTGACTGTGAGTGTGTGTGTGTGTGTGTGTGTGACTGTGAGTGTGTGTGTGTGTGTGTGTGTGTAAGTGTGATTGTGTGTTGACATGTTGCGGATGCAATTTTCAGCTTACAGGCCCTGGCTCTGGTTCATCCTGTCTTAACACCCTGCCCACATCCCAAATGGCTCACGGTTCCCTATATAGTGCCCTACTTTAGACCAGAGCCCTATGGCACCCTATTCCCTATATAGTGCCCTACTTTAGACCAGAGCCCTATAGAACCCTATTCCCTATATAGTGCACTACTTTAGACCAGGGCCCTATGGCACCCTATTCCCTATATAGTGCACTACTTTAGACCAGGGCCCCATTGGGAATAGGGTGCCATTTTGTGCATTCTCAACACAGAGTCTGATTAAATCGAAACACCTGTAACAATAACAGGTTGTGTGGACATTACAGTAGGACTCAGGGACACGTCAGTGACACATAGAGTCCCTGTTTAATCAGCTGTGGACCTCCTACAGTAGAACCTGGGGGGGGTCAGTTCCATTTAAATTCAGATAAAGGTTAACTGAAAAGGTCAAATTACTTTTCCACAGATTCACATAGTACTTGTCTCTTTATAGTAACGTGTGACCATGCAGGGCACGTGTAGGGCTCTGGTCTAAAGTAGCGCAATATATAATATTATATAAATATATGGGATTCTCTGCCTCTAACCCTATTACAGGGGCTGAGTCACTGGCTTTACTGGGGCTCTCTCATGCCGTCCCTGGAGGGGGTGCGTCACCTGAGTGGGTTGAGTCACTGATGTGGTCATCCTGTCTGGGTTGGCCCCCCCCC
>NC_092164.1:11389169-11404735 GCF_045791955.1 Oncorhynchus clarkii lewisi | reverse complement strand
CCACCACCGTCAAACATATATATTTTTTTATTGTAAATGTAATATTTTTTTTAACCAGGCAAGTCGGTTAAGAACAAATTCTTATTTACATTGACGGCCTGCCGGGGAACAGTGGGTTAACTGCCTTGTTCAGGGGCAGAAAGACAGATTTTTACCTTGTATAAGGGGGTTCGATTCAGCACCCTTTCGGTTACTAGCCCAACACGCCAACCACCAGGTCGATTCAGCACCCTTTCGGTTACTAGCCCAACACGCCAACCACCAGGTCGATTCAGCAACCTTTCGGTTACTGGGCCAATACTCCAACCACCAGGTTGATTCAGCAACCTTTCGGTTACTAGCCCAATACTCCAACCACCAGGTCGATTCAGCAACCTTTCGGTTACTGGGCCAATACTCCAACCACCAGGTCGATTCAGCACCCTTTCGGTTACTAGCCCAATACTCTAACCACCAGGTCGATTCAGCAACCTTTCGGTTACTAGCCCAATACTCTAACCACCAGGTCGATTCAGCAACCTTTCGGTTACTAGCCCAATACTCTAACCACCAGGTCGATTCAGCACCCTTTCGGTTACTAGCCCAATACTCTAACCACCAGGTCGATTCAGCACCCTTTCGGTTACTAGCCCAATACTCTAACCACCAGGTCGATTCAGCAACCTTTCGGTTACTAGCCCAATACGCTAACCACCAGGTCGATTCAGCAACCTTTCGGTTACTAGCCCAATACGCTAACCACCAGGTCGATTCAGCAACCTTTCGGTTACTAGCCCAACACTCCAACCACCAGGTCGATTCAGCACCCTTTCAGGGACTAGCCCAATACGCTAACCACCAGGTCGATTCAGCACCCTTTCGGTTACTTGGCCAATGCTCTAACCACCAGGCTACCTATTAATGACGGTGTTGGAGTTGTGTTGTGGCCATGCAGTCGTGGGTGAACAGTGGGGTGAACTAAGCACACACCCCTGTGGGGCCCCGGTGTTGAGGATCAGAGTGGCGAAGGTGATGTTGCCTACTCTCCCCACCTGGGGGAGTCCATCAGGAAGTCCAGGATCCAGTTGCAGAGTGAAGTGTTTAGTTTAGCTTAGTGATGAGCTTGGAGGGCACTATAGTGAGCTGTAGTTTATGAACACTATTCTCACATAGGTGTTCCTTTTGTCCAGATGGGAAAGGGTATCATCTATGTATCTGTTGGGGCGGTTTTGCAAATTGTAATGGGTCTAGGGTGTCTGGGATGATGGAGTTGTTGTGTGCAATAACGAGCCATTAAAATGACTTCATGATTACAGATGTGAGTGCTTCAGGGTGGTAGTCATTGTGGCAGGTAGCCTCAGATTTCTTGGGAAACAGTAATGACGGTGGTCAGCTTGAGAAGTGGGGATTACAGACCGGGACAAGGAGAGGTTGAATATGCCTGCCAGCTGTTATGCTCTGAGAACACGCCCCTGGATTACCGGAGAGTGAGATCACCCAGCCCTCTGGGTCGGCGGGGGCCCTCGTGCATGGCTCAATGTTGTTTTTTTTTTTGTTGAAGCAAAAAAAAATACATTGAGTTCGTCTGGTAGAGAGGGCAGATCACGGCTGGGTCTTCCTTTGTAATCCGTAACGGACTGTAGCCCCTGGCACATGCGGCGGTCATCAGAGCCTGCGCAATAGGATTATACCTTGTTTCTATATTGTCCTTTTGCTCATTTAATGGCTCTGCGGAGGTCATAACAGGACTTATTGTACTTATTCGTGACCTCAGCCGTAACGCCGGGGTTGTCTGCGATAGCGCTGTGTACGGTAGCCATGTCCTTTAATTTAGTGTCAACCTCTGTGTTAATCCGGGGCTTTATGATTGGAGGAAGCAGCGAACCTTCACTGTGGGGACAATGTCACTGATGCATTTCCTATTCAGACTGTGATGTGTGTGTGTGTGTGTGTGTGAGTGTGTGTGTGTGTGTGTGTGTGTGAGTGTCAGGTGTTCGGGGGGAAGGATTCAGAGAGTGATGTGGTTGTGACCTCTCTCGGTACAGCGTAGGCCGACAGGATCAGAGACAAGCTAACTGTAATATTTATGGGGTTCTGATGCCACGCAAGGTCATGACTCAACACATTCACTACACTCAGAGATATACTGAGTCTGCTTCACAAATGACACCCTTACTCTCTACATAGTTTGACCAGGGGCCCATAGGGAATAGGGCCCATAGGGAGTAGGGGGACATTTGACCAGGGCCTATAGGGAATAGGGTGCCATTTGACCAGGGGCCCATAGGGAATAGGGTGCCATTTGACCAGGGCCCATAGGGAATAGGGTGCCATTTGACCAGGGCCTATAGGGAATAGGGTGCCATTTGACCAGGGGCCCATAGGGAATAGGGTGCCATTTGACCAGGGCCCATAGGGAATAGGGTGCCATTTGACCAGGGCCTATAGGGAATAGGGTGCCATTTGACCAGGGCCCATATGCGTGGACTAGAAACCAGAAGGTTGCAAGTTCAAACCCCCGAAGCAAGGGGGCGGCCCTGCTCCCCCGGGCCTGTCTGGACGAGGATGTCATGGCAACTGAGAGCGTGTTTGTCATCAATGAGGAAGTCAAATGAGTGTTCAAAAGCACTGGAGCACGAAAAGAGCCCGAGGCCTGGTAACATAAGTGGGCGTGTCTTGAAACAACGTTCCACTCAGCAGAGAGGTGTCTTCTGCTCTCTCTTGTCAGCTGTCCCAGGAAATTCCATCTCTCTGGAAAAAAAAATATATACATTGTTGTACCTGTCCATAAAACACCTCTCATTCCGTCTGCATCAAATGACTACAGACCCGTCTCTCTGACCTCTCTCTGGGTTACATCGCTTGAAAACATCATCAAAGTCACCACCACCTTGTTGACCCCCTCCAATCTGCATACATCATCAACACCCTCAGTCACCTGGTTGACCCCCTAGAATCTGCATACGTCATCAACACCAGCAGTCACCTGGTTGACCTTGTTGACCCCTCTGCTCGCGATGCATCTGCTTGGTTGGAAAATGTTTTTAATGGTGTTGTATGTGGGGCGCTGTCCTCAGATAATCGCATGGTGTGCTTTCGCCATAAAGCCTTTTTTGAAGCGGCTGGATTAGCAAAACGTTAAGCTTTTAAATGATGTAAGACACTTGTATTTTCAAGAATGTTGAATATTATAAATTAATATTTTTTTTAATTTCGCGCTTTGCAATTTCACCGGATGTTGTCGAGGTGCGGCGCTAGCGGCCCAAAGATGTTGTGTATCAACATTACAACATAGAGATGATTCATTTACTTTTTGGCTTCAGAAGAAGCTTCCTACTGAACATTACTCATTCAGTTTTATATTGGATGATATCTCCAGTAGATATCTCTGTGTTTCTTCTGCAAGTCTTGGTTCGTTAGTAGCTTTCTTTCTTTCTTTCTCTCTCTCTCTCTCTCTCTCTGTCTCTCTCTCTCACCCTCTCCCCCTTTCTATGTCTCCCCCTCTCTCTCTCTCTCTCTCTCTCTCTCTCTCTCTCTCTCTCTCTCTCTGTCTCTCTCTCTCACCCTCTCCCCCTTTCTATGTCTCCCCCCTCTCTCTCTCTCTCAATCTCTTTCTCTCTCTCTCTCTCTCTCTCTCTCTCTCTCTCTCTCTCTCTCTCTCTCTCTGTCTCTCTCTCTCACCCTCTCCCCCTTTCTATGTCTCCCCTCTCTCTCTCTCTCTCTCTCTCTCCCTCTCTCCCTCCTCTCCATGACATTTAGTGGTTTCTATCTCTCTCTCTCTCTCTCTCTCTCTCTCTCTCTCTCTCTCTCTCTCTCTATCTCTATCTCTCTCCCTCTCTCCCTCCTCTCCATGACATTTAGTGGTTTCTATCTCTCTCTCCCCTCTCTCTCTCTCTCTCTCTCTCTCTTTCTCTCCCTCTCTCCATGACATTCAGTTGTTTCCATCTCTCTCCCCAAGGACAAAGTAAAGTGAATTATCAGTGTTACCATTCTCCTGAACACTCAGGGGGTCTGATAAAACAGTCTCCTGATGTACTGAAGTGTCCCAATTAGAACCACATTCCCTACAAAAGTGCCCTACTTTTGACCAGAATCCATTGGGTCATGGTTAGAAATGGTGCACTATGAACTAAATAGTGTGCTTTTTGGGACGCACACTGAAGGGGTGTGTAGGGATACTGTTGTACAGGCGGAGGGGAGGCAGGGTTAATGTAATTTGTCATGTTACTATGCAATTTCCCCTCATAGAAAAAGAGGTAATTCAATCTCTCGAAGCATCTGAAAATGTAAGAGAAAATTGTCTTTGTCAAGGCTGTGTTATTATAATATTATACAGACATACCATGCCATTAGTCATGTTTACTCTCTCTCTCTAACATTAGTATCATCTCTCACTCTCTCTTTTGAGAGCTATTTGTGTGTGTGTGTGTGTGTGAGAGGGGAGAGTCTGTGTGTGTGTGTTTGTGAGTGTGTGTGTGAGTGTGTGTGTCTCTGTGTGTGTGTGTGTCTGTGAGAGAGTGTGTGTGTCTGTGTCTCTGACTGTCTGTCTGTCTGTCTGTCTGTCTGTCTGTCTGTCTGTCTGTCTGTCTGTCTCTGTGTGTCTGTCTGTATGTCTGTCTGTCTGTCTGTCTGTCTGTCTGTCTGTCTGTCTGTCTGTCTGTCTGTCTGTCTGTCTGTCTGTCTGTCTCTGTGTGTCTGTCTGTATGTCTGTCTGTCTGTCTGTCTCTCTGTCTGTCTGTCTGTCTGTCTGTCTGTCTGTCTGTCTGTCTGTCTGTCTGTCTGTCTGTGTATTACTATTCCAATACATAATTACGCGCAATGCTTTTATGGGACCAATTACACTTCCTGGGAAAATCCACCCTCATTAAGGAGACGGATGGAAGAATGATTGAAGAGAACTACAGAGTTATTAAATATTACGGGCTCATCGTCACCACACCACAGAACTGTCTTGGTCTAAAACATATAGATTTTACCGACTGTAAAGATGGTTTGATGTCTGTCTGAAATAAAGACTCTGCTTTTTGTTTTGGGACGCCACAAATCCACAAAGTCTTTTATCTTATCTTGATTAGATGTCCAGTCATGTGGTCAAGTGCTTCAAACAAAGGACAAACCCCCCCCCCCCCCCCAGTTAAATCTGCAGCCGGCCCAGAACAGAGCGTCTTACGTCTGTCTGCATTGTAACCAGAGGGCTGATATATAAATGCCCAGTTTCTATTGGCTGAGAGATGCCCAGTTTCTATTGGCTGAGAGATGCCCAGTTTCTATTGGCTGAGAGATGCCCAGTTTCTATTGGCTGAGAGATGCACAGTTTCTATTGGCTGAGAGATGCCCAGTTTCTATTGGCTGAGAGATGCCCAGTTTCTATTGGCTGAGAGATGCCCAGTTTCTATTGGCTGAGAGATGCCCAGTTTCTATTGGCTGAGAGATGAGGAAAGAACGACTGAGTCACTTCTTATTTTTTTTTAAAGAAACATTCATGTGTTGGAAATAGCAGTTTGTTTGCAAAAAGTCAACTGACACACACACTTACCCCAACAAGACATGTCACCAGGGGTCCATTCAATACTCCTAAATTCAACAAAGCGTACAGTATTATAGAGAGCCACGATTGGATGGAACCCTCAACCATCTTCTATAGAGGTAATTAATAGCAAACCTGGTTTAATAAAAACAGATACACAAACACCTCACGGCACTACGCCTCGAAATCATGTGACCTACTGTTGTGTTTATCTACCAGACAGTCTGATTCATCATCACCAGACAGTCTGATTCATCATCACCTCACCAGTCTGATTCATCATCACCACCAGACAGTCTGATTCATCATCACCTCACCAGTCTGATTCATCACCACCTCACCAGTCTGATTCATCATCACCACCAGACAGTCTGATTCATCATCACCAGACAGTCTGATTCATCATCACCTCACCCGTCTGATTCATCACCACCTCACCCGTCTGATTCATCATCACCTCACCAGTCTGATTCATCACCACCTCACCCGTCTGATTCATCACCACCTCACCCGTCTGATTCATCACCACCTCACCAGTCTGATTCATCATCACCACCAGACAGTCTGATTCATCATCACCTCACCAGTCTGATTCATCATCACCTCACCAGTCTGATTCATCATCACCTCACCAGTCTGATTCATCACCACCTCACCAGTCTGATTCATCATCACCACCAGACAGTCTGATTCATCATCACCTCACCAGTCTGATTCATCATCACCAGACAGTCTGATTCATCATCACCAGACAGTCTGATTCATCATCACCTCACCAGTCTGATTCATCATCACCACCAGACAGTCTGATTCATCATCACCACCAGACAGTCTGATTCATCATCACCTCACCAGTCTGATTCATCATCACCTCACCAGTCTGATTCATCATCACCTCACCAGTCTGATTCATCATCACCTCACCAGTCTGATTCATCATCACCTCACCAGTCTGATTCATCACCACCTCACCAGTCTGATTCATCATCACCAGACAGTCTGATTCATCATCACCTCACCAGTCTGATTCATCATCACCAGACAGTCTGATTCATCATCACCTCACCAGTCTGATTCATCATCACCACCAGACAGTCTGATTCATCATCACCACCAGACAGTCTGATTCATCATCACCTCACCAGTCTGATTCATCATCACCTCACCAGTCTGATTCATCATCACCTCACCAGTCTGATTCATCATCACCTCACCAGTCTGATTCACACACTTACCCCAACAAGACATGTCACCAGGGGTCCATTCAATACTCCAAAATTCAACAAAGCGTACAGTATTATAGAGAGCCACGATTGGATGGAACCCTCAACCATCTTATATAGAGGTAATTAATAGCAAACCTGGTTTAATAAAAACAGATACACAAACACCTCACGGCACTACGCCTCGAAATCATGTGACCTACTGTTGTGTTTATCTACCAGACAGTCTGATTCATCATCACCAGACAGTCTGATTCATCATCACCTCACCAGTCTGATTCATCATCACCACCAGACAGTCTGATTCATCATCACCTCACCAGTCTGATTCATCACCACCTCACCCGTCTGATTCATCATCACCACCAGACAGTCTGATTCATCATCACCAGACAGTCTGATTCATCATCACCTCACCCGTCTGATTCATCACCACCTCACCCGTCTGATTCATCATCACCTCACCAGTCTGATTCATCACCACCTCACCCGTCTGATTCATCACCACCTCACCCGTCTGATTCATCACCACCTCACCAGTCTGATTCATCATCACCACCAGACAGTCTGATTCATCATCACCTCACCAGTCTGATTCATCACCACCAGACAGTCTGATTCATCATCACCTCACCAGTCTGATTCATCACCACCTCACCCGTCTGATTCATCACCACCTCACCCGTCTGATTCATCACCACCTCACCAGTCTGATTCATCATCACCACCAGACAGTCTGATTCATCATCACCTCACCAGTCTGATTCATCATCACCTCACCAGTCTGATTCATCATCACCTCACCAGTCTGATTCATCATCACCTCACCAGTCTGATTCATCACCACCTCACCAGTCTGATTCATCATCACCACCAGACAGTCTGATTCATCATCACCTCACCAGTCTGATTCATCATCACCAGACAGTCTGATTCATCATCACCTCACCAGTCTGATTCATCATCACCACCAGACAGTCTGATTCATCATCACCACCAGACAGTCTGATTCATCATCACCTCACCAGTCTGATTCATCATCACCTCACCAGTCTGATTCATCATCACCTCACCAGTCTGATTCATCATCACCTCACCAGTCTGATTCATCATCACCTCACCAGTCTGATTCATCACCACCTCACCAGTCTGATTCATCATCACCAGACAGTCTGATTCATCATCACCTCACCAGTCTGATTCATCATCACCTCACCAGTCTGATTCATCATCACCTCACCAGTCTGATTCATCATCACCTCACCAGTCTAATTCATCACCACCTCACCAGTCTGATTCATCATCACCTCACCAGTCTGATTCATCATCACCACCAGACAGTCTGATTCATCACCTCCTCCCAGTCTGATTCATAATCACCTCACCAGTCTGATTCATCACCTCCTCCCAGTCTGATTCATCATCACCTCACCAGTCTGATTCATCACCACCTCACCAGTCTGATTCATCATCACCTCACCAGTCTGATTCATCATCACCAGACAGTCTGATTCATCATCACCTCACCAGTCTGATTCATCATCACCTCACCAGTCTGATTCATCATCACCTCACCAGTCTGATTCATCACCACCTCACCAGTCTGATTCATCATCACCTCACCAGTCTGATTCATCATCACCTCACCAGTCTGATTCATCATCACCTCACCAGTCTGATTCATCATCACCTCACCAGTCTGATTCATCACCACCTCACCAGTCTGATTCATCATCACCAGACAGTCTGATTCATCACCACCTCACCAGTCTGATTCATCATCACCAGACAGTCTGATTCATCATCACCAGACAGTCTGATTCATCATCACCTCACCAGTCTGATTCATCATCACCAGACAGTCTGATTCATCATCAACGTAGGAGGATGTGCACGTTTAACTGAGAATGAAGTAACTGGTGGTAGATGAGAGAGACAAAGAGAGACAGAGACACTGAGACAGAGAGACAGAGAGACATAGAGTCAGAGAGACAGAGAGACAGAGAGACAGAGACAGAGAGACAGAGAGACAGAGACAGAGAGAGGCAGAGAGAGAGAGACAGAGAGATAGAGAGACAGAGTGAGAGAGACACTGAGGGACAGAGAGAGACAAGGAGATAGAGAGACAGAGAGAGAGACAGAGACATTGAGGGTCAGAGAGAGACAGTGAGCTAGAGAGACAGAGAGAGACAGGGACACTGAGGGACAGAGAGAGACAGTGAGAGACAGAGAGACAGAGAGAGACACAGAGAGAGACAGAGAGAGAGAGAGACAGAGAGAGACAGAGAGAGACAGAGAGAGACAGAGAGAGAAAGAGAGAGACAGAGAGAGAAAGAGAGAGACAGAGAGAGACAGAGACACTGAGGGACAGAGAGAGACAGAGAGAGGTAATACAATTAAGACAAACATGGGGGGGTCTAATGACTAATGTAATGACACACACACACACACACACACACACACACACACACACACACACACACACACACACACACACACACACACACACACACACACACACACACACACGACAGACCTGATGCATTGCCTCAGAAGTAATAATGTCCTGTGAAATAGGATTAAGACTTTGTTTTTGGTTTGGCCACAGAGTTGATCTTCTCTCATCTTGATCTCATCCAGAACATTCAATTTAACAATTAGTCGTTGTCATACAACATTGGGATTAGATTAGATGATGCTCTCTCATCAGAAATCTAGTGGGGTTGAACTCTCTCTCTCTCTCTCTCTCTCTCTCTTTCTGTTCCTTCTCTCTCTTTCTTCCTCCTCTCTGTCTCTCTCTCTCGCTCTCTCTCTTCCTCCTCCTCTCTCTCTCTCTCTCTCTGTTCCTCCTCTCTTTCTTCCTCCTCTCTTTCTCTCTCTTCCTCCTCTCTCTCTCTCTCTCTCTCTCTCTCTGTCTCTCTCTCTCTGTCTCTCTCTCTCTCTTTCTCTGTCTCTTCTCTCTCAGAAGTCTAGTGCGGTTGAACTCTCACTCTCTCTCTCTCTCTGTTCCTCCTCTCTCTCTTTCTTCCACCTCTCTTTCTCTCTCTTCCTCCTCTCTCTCTCTCTCTCTCTCTCTCTCTCTCTCAGTCTCTCTCTCTCTCTTTCTTCCTCCTCTCTTTCTCTCCCTTCCTCTCTCTCTCTCTCTCTCTCTCTCTCTCTCTCTCTCTCTCTCTCTCATCAGAAGTCTAGTGGGGTTGAACTCTCTCTCTCTCTCTCCTCTCTCTTCCTCATATTTCCCCCCCTCTCTCTCTCTCTCTCTCTCTCTCTCTCTCTCTTCCTCATCCTATCTCTCTCTCTCTCTTTTCCTCCTCTCTCTGTCTCTCTCTCTCCTCATCTCTCTCTTTTCCTCCTCTCTCTCTTTCTTCCTCCTTCTTGCTCTCTCTTCCCCCTCTCTTTCTCTCTCTCTATTTCTCATCAGAAGTCTAGTGGGGTTGAACTTATATTAACTCTGGAGAGAATAAGAAAATAAACAAGTGGGGGAAAGGATCTGAAGTTGAGATGCAGAGAGAGAGAGAAACAGAGACAAGCATCATTCCGGATGCAAGTGTTTCTGAACAACATTGAGATGCAGAGAGAGAGAGAAACAGAGACAAGCATCATTCCGGATGCAAGTGTTTCTGAACAACATTGAGCAACAGGTAAATGTGCGTTTTGAAATGAGGCTGGGTCTAGTCAGACTATAGATGGTGGTGTAGATGAGGCTGGGTCTAGTCAGGTTATAGATGGTGGTGTAGATGAGGCTGGGTCTAGTCATGTTATAGATGGGGGTGTAGATGAGGCTGGGTCTAGTCAGGTTATAGATGGTGGTGTAGATGAGGCTGGGTCTAGTCAGGTTATAAATGGTGGTGTAGATGAGGCTGGGTCTAGTCATGTTATAGATGGTGGTGTAGATGAGGCTGGGTCTAGTCAGACTGTATATGGTGGTGTAGATGAGGCTGGGTCTAGTCAGGTTATAGATAGATGGTGGTGTAGATGAGGCTGGGTCTAGTCAGACTGTATATGGTGGTGTAGATGAGGCTGGGTCTAGTCAGGTTATAGATAGATGGTGGTGTAGATGAGGCTGGGTCTAGTCATGTTATAGATGGTGGTGTAGATGAGGCTGGGTCTAGTCAGACTGTATATGGTGGTGTAGATGAGGCTGGGTCTAGTCATGTTATAGATGGTGGTGTAGATGAGGCTGGGTCTAGTCAGACTGTATATGGTGGTGTAGATGAGGCTGGGTCTAGTCAGACTATAGATGGTGGTGTAGATGAGGCTGGGTCTAGTCATGTTATAGATGGTGGTGTAGATGAGGCTGGGTCTAGTCATGTTATGGATGGTGGTGTAGATGAGGCTGGGTCTAGTCAGACTGTATATGGTGGTGTAGATGAGGCTGGGTCTAGTCATGTTATAGATGGTGGTGTAGATGAGGCTGGGTCTAGTCATGTTATAGATGGTGGTGTAGATGAGGCTGGGTCTAGTCAGACTGTATATGGTGGTGTAGATGAGGCTGGGTCTAGTCATGTTATAGATGGTGGTGTAGATGAGGCTGGGTCTAGTCAGACTGTATATGGTGGTGTAGATGAGGCTGGGTCTAGTCAGGCTATAGATGGTGGTGTAGATGAGGCTTGGTCTAGTCAGGTTATAGATGGGGGTGTAGATGAGGCTGGGTCTAGTCAGGTTATAAATGGTGGTGTAGATGAGGTTGGGTCTAGTCATGTTATAGATGGGGGTGTAGATGAGGCTGGGTCTAGTCAGGTTATAAATGGTGGTGTAGATGAGGTTGGGTCTAGTCATGTTATAGATGGTGGTGTAGATGAGGCTGGGTCTAGTCATGTTATATATGGTGGTGTAGATGAGGCTGGGTCTAGTCAGGTTATAGATGGTGGTGTAGATGAGGCTGGGTCTAGTCATGTTATAGATGGTGGTGTAGATGAGGCTGGGTCTAGTCAGGTTATAGATGGTGTAGATGAGGCTGGGTCTAGTCAGACTGTATATGGTGGTGTAGATGAGGCTGGGTCTAGTCAGGCTATAGATGGTGGTGTAGATGAGGCTTGGTCTAGTCATGTTATAGATGGGGGTGTAGATGAGGCTGGGTCTAGTCAGGTTATAGATGGGGGTGTAGATGAGGCTGGGTCTAGTCATGTTATAGATGGTGGTGTAGATGAGGCTGGGTCTAGTCATGTTATAGATGGTGGTGTAGATGAGGCTGGGTCTAGTCATGTTATATATGGTGGTGTAGATGAGGCTGGGTCTAGTCAGGTTATAGATGGTGGTGTAGATGAGGCTGGGTCTAGTCATGTTATAGATGGTGGTGTAGATGAGGCTGGGTCTAGTCAGACTGTATATGGTGGTGTAGATGAGGCTGGGTCTAGTCAGGTTATAGATAGATGGTGGTGTAGATGAGGCTGGGTCTAGTCATGTTATGGATGGTGGTGTAGATGAGGCTGGGTCTAGTCAGACTGTATATGGTGGTGTAGATGAGGCTGGGTCTAGTCATGTTATAGATGGTGGTGTAGATGAGGCTGGGTCTAGTCAGGTTATAGATGGTGTAGATGAGGCTGGGTCTAGTCAGACTGTATATGGTGGTGTAGATGAGGCTGGGTCTAGTCATGTTATAGATGGTGGTGTAGATGAGGCTGGGTCTAGTCAGGTTATAGATGGTGTAGATGAGGCTGGGTCTAGTCAGACTGTATATGGTGGTGTAGATGAGGCTTGGTCTAGTCAGGTTATAGATGGTGGTGTAGATGAGGCTGGGTCTAGTCATGTTATAGATGGGGGTGTAGATGAGGCTGGGTCTAGTCAGGTTATAAATGGTGGTGTAGATGAGGTTGGGTCTAGTCATGTTATAGATGGTGGTGTAGATGAGGCTGGGTCTAGTCATGTTATAGATGGGGGTGTAGATGAGGCTGGGTCTAGTCATGTTATGGATGGTGCAGTAGCTGAGGCTGGGTCTAGTCATGTTATGGATGGTGGTGTAGATGAGGCTGGGTCTAGTCAGGTTATAGATGGGGGTGTAGATGAGGCTGGGTCTAGTCAGGTTATAGATAGATGGTGGTGTAGATTAGGCTGGGTCTAGTCATGTTATAGATGGGTGTGTAGATGAGGCTGGGTCTAGTCAGACTGTATATGGTGGTGTAGATGAGGCTGGGTCTAGTCATGTTATAGATGGTGGTGTAGATGAGGCTGGGTCTAGTCAGGTTATAGATGGTGGTGTAGATGAGGCTGGGTCTAGTCAGGTTATAGATAGATGGTGGTGTAGATGAGGCTGGGTCTAGTCAGGTTATAGATAGATAGTGGTGTAGATGAGGCTGGGTCTAGTCAGGTTATAGATGGTGGTGTAGATGAGGCTGGGTCTAGTCATGTTATAGATGGTGGTGTAGATGAGGCTGGGTCTAGTCAGACTGTATATGGTGGTGTAGATGAGGCTGGGTCTAGTCAGGTTATAGATGGTGGTGTAGATGAGGCTGGGTCTAGTCATGTTATAGATGGTGGTGTAGATGAGGCTGGGTCTCGTCATGTTATGGATGGTGGTGTAGATGAGGCTGGGTCTCGTCATGTTATGGATGGTGGTGTAGATGAGGCTGGGTCTAGTCATGTTATGGATGGTGTAGATGAGGCTGGGCCTAGTCATGCTATAGATGGTGCATTAGCTGAGGCTGGGTCTAGTCAGACTGTATATGGTGGTGTAGATGAGGCTGGGTCTAGTCAGGTTATAGATAGATGATGGTGTAGATGAGGCTGGGTCTAGTCAGGTTATAGATAGATGGTGGTGTAGATGAGGCTGGGTCTAGTCAGGTTATAGATGGTGTAGATGAGGCTGGGTCTAGTCATGTTATAGATGGGGGTGTAGATGAGGCCTGACCTAGTCATGTTATAGATAGTAGTGTCGATGAGGCCTGACCTAGTCATGTTTAGATAGTAGTGTCGATGATGCTGGGTCTAGTCAGGTTATAGATGGTGGTGTAGATGAGGCTGGGTCTAGATGAGGGAACTGCCAATGTTCCTGAATTAGACTAAAGGGAAAAACAAGGTTCATTTTTCCAGGAAAGTTTGTAAGATCAGTACACATCTATGAAGAATTAGAGGCATGGTGTCCTCTCAACCAGGAAACATTTTGAGTTGAGGACGTGGGTCACAACCCGTGCAGACGGGACTACCTTCAGACGCTGTTTAGATGAGTAGTTTAATTCTGGCACCGGGGCTTTTTTCAGCTTTGCTATTGGTCTCTTTATTTGCTGGCTTTTCTCCCACTTCTTATGGAGACTCTTCGGGTAGGCTCGCTTGATTAAGCCTGTCCAGCATACTCCCTGTAGACTCCTGCGTAGCAGACCCAAATGCTCAACGGCTAGTGTGTATAACTGCCCCGATAGAGCGCATCCTTGTCTAATGCCCCGTCTCACCCAGACTGGCCTTCTGAGCCCCTCCCACCTTGACCATACATGATGCGCCAGAGATGCGGGAAGGAGGAGTCTGTTGGGTGAATATGTAGAACAGGTGTCGTTTCTGCAGGAGACGCATAGTGACGTGGTAAATTAAGTCGTTTGAGGGCTCTGGTGGAAAGGGGCAAGTGTGCTGGGCCATAGAACAAATGATTAGTGCAGGGGTGGTAGTCTTTTTCGCATCTGGTCTGGCCTGTAAAAATGTGCTCCTCAAAGGAGGTGTGTAGGGGTAGACTACTTGTAGTAAAAGCAGAAATTAATAAGAGGGGTTTTGTCCTTAAAAATGTCTTTGTGTCTAAAACAGGGAGAGAGAGGGGGGGTTCTATTTTGGTGTTCTTAGACAGGAACTCTCACAGGTAATGCCTGAGGAGACGCTGGTGGTCGGAGGGGACAGGAACTCTCACAGGTAACGCCTGAGGAGACGCTGGTGGTCGGAGGGGACTGGAACTCTCACAGGTAACGCCTGAGGAGACGCTGGTGGTCGGAGGGGACTGGAACTCTCACAGGTAACGCCTGAGGAGACGCTGGTGGTCGAAGGGGACAGGAACTCTCACAGGTAACGCCTGAGGAGACGCTGGTGGTCGGTGGGGACTGGAACTCTCACAGGTAACGCCTGAGGAGACGCTGGTGGTCGGAGGGGACTGGAACTCTCACAGGTAACGCCTGAGGAGACGCTGGTGGTCGGAGGGGACTGGAACTCTCACAGGTAACGCCTGAGGAGACGCTGGTGGTCGGAGGGGACTGGAACTCTCACAGGTAACGCCTGAGGAGACGCTGGTGGTCGGAGGTGACTGGAACTCTCACAGGTAACGCCTGAGGAGATGCTGGTGGTCGGAGGGGACTGGAACTCTCACAGGTAACGCCTGAGGAGACGCTGGTGGTCGGAGGGGACAGGAACTGTACCATGGATTTTTTTCTAAAGACAGAAATGGGGAGGAGCCTCATTCAGGCTCAGTGGGTGTGGTAAGGGACATTATAGATCAGTTTGACGTTGCGGATGTTTGGAGAACTAGACATCCTGCCACAAGACAGTAAACATGGGTGAAGGTATTTGGGGCTAGGGTGAGTGCAGCCCAACATCAGACAGTATACATGGGTGAAGGTCTTTGGGGCTAGGGTGAGTGCAGCCCAACACCAGACAGTATACATGGGTGAAGGTCTTTGGGGATAGGGTGAGTGCAGCCCAACATCAGACAGTATACATGGGTGAAGGTCTTTGGGGCTAGGGTGAGTGCAGCCCAACATCAGACAGTATACATGGGTGAAGGTCTTTGGGGCTAGGGTGAGTGCAGCGCGACTCGATCGGATTTACATGTCCAGGAATCAGAGTAATAGGTTGTTGGGCGCCACCATTCTCCCGGTGGGTTTTTCGGATCATCACATAACCATGGCTCGGCTGTCGATTTCACCAGCGCC
>NC_092164.1:11366669-11381669 GCF_045791955.1 Oncorhynchus clarkii lewisi | reverse complement strand
GTCAATGTGGAGGCTATATACAGGGGGTACCAGTACAGAGTCAATGTGGAGGCTATATACAGGGGTACTGGTACAGAGTCAATGTGGAGGCTTTTTACAGAGTCAATGTGGAGGCTATATACAGGGTGTTACGGTACAGAGTCAATGTGGAGGCTATATACAAGGGGTACCGGTACAGAGTCAATGTGGAGGCTATATACAGGGAGTACAGGTGCAGAGTCAATGTGGAGGCTATATACAGGGTGTCACGGTACAGAGTCAATGTGGAGGCTATATACAGGGGGTACCGGTACAGAGTCAATGTGGAGGCTATATACAGGGGGCACCAGTACAGAGTCAATGTGGAGGCTATATACAGGGGGTACCGGTACAGAGTCAATGTGGAGGCTAAATACAGGGGGTACCAGTACAGAGTCAATGTGGAGGCTATATACAGGGGGTACCAGTACAGAGTCAACGAGCACCGGTGTTGAGGTAATTGAGGTAATATATACATGTAGGTATTAATTAAAGTAACTATGCAGAGATAATAACAGAGAGTAGCAGCGTAGTGTTGTGGGGGGCAAAGCAAATAGTAATAGATATTCAGGAGTCTTATGGCTTGGTGGGGTAGAAGCTGTTTACAAGTCTCTTGGACCTAGACTTGGCGCTCCGGTACCGCTTGCCGTGTGGTAGCAAAAGAGAGAACAGTCTATGACTAGGGTGGCTGGAGTCTTTGAGAATTTTTAGGGCCTTCCTCTGACACCGCCTGGTATAGAGGTCCTGGATGGCAGGAAGTGTGTTGGTGTCCCTTGGATATTTTAAGTAGAAAGTAGAAATTGTGCACCAATGTAGAAATTTATAAAAATCTGATGTAAAAACTCTGATATAATAAATGTAATGCTATTTAATAATATAGACCTCATGAATAATTCAATTTATTTTATTCAAATATTTTAATATGAATAAAGTAAATTCAGCATTTTGACATTTCCCTCCGTCAACCCTGACAGGTTGATTTCACCCCATTTAATCCCCAAAGTCCACATTTCCCTCTGTCAACCCTGACAGGTTGATTTCACCCCATTTAATCCCCTTATTCCACATTTCCCTCTGTCAACCCTGACAGGTTGATTTCACCCCATTTAATCCCCTTATTCCACATTTCCCTCCTTCAACCCTTACAGGTTGATTTCACCCCATTTAATCCCCAAATTCCACATTTCCCTCCGTCAACCCTGACAGGTTGATTTCACCCCATTTAATCCCCAAATTCCACATTTCCCTCCGTCAACCCTGACAGGTTGATTTCACCCCATTTAATCCCCTTATTCCACATTTCCCTCCGTCAACCCTGACAGGTTGATTTCACCCCATTTAATCCCCAAATTCCACATTTCCCTCCTTCAACCCTGACAGGTTGATTTCACCCCATTTAATCCCCTTATTCCACATTTCCCTCCGTCAACCCTGACAGGTTGATTTCACCCCATTTAATCCCCTTATTCCACATTTCCCTCCTTCAACCCTGACAGGTTGATTTCACCCCATTTAATCCCCAAATTCCACATTTCCCTCCGTCAACCCTGACAGGTTGATTTCACCCCATTTAATCCCCTTATTCCACATTTCCCTCCGTCAACCCTGACAGGTTGATTTCACCCCATTTAATCCCCAAATTCCACATTTCCCTCCTTCAACCCTGACAGGTTGATTTCACCCCATTTAATCCCCTTATTCCACATTTCCCTCCGTCAACCCTGACAGGTTGATTTCACCCCATTTAATCCCCTTATTCCACATTTCCCTCCTTCAACCCTGACAGGTTGATTTCACCCCATTTAATCCCCAAATTCCACATTTCCCTCCGTCAACCCTGACAGGTTGATTTCACCCCATTTAATCCCCTTATTCCACATTTCCCTCCGTCAACCCTGACAGGTTGATTTCACCCCCATTTAATCCCCAAATTCCACATTTCCCTCCGTCAACCCTGACAGGTTGATTTCACCCCATTTAATCCCCAAATTCCACATTTCCCTCCTTCAACCCTGACAGGTTGATTTCACCCCATTTAATCCCCAAATTCCACATTTCCCTCCGTCAACCCTTACAGGTTGATTTCACCCCCATTTAATCCCCAAATTCCACATTTCCCTCCGTCAACCCTGACAGGTTGATTTCACCCCATTTAATCCCCAAATTCCACATTTTCACCATCTTTGAAAAAGCCCCCCAGTTATTTTGTTGCTTTGACTCATTTCTGAAGATGTTTTTATATTTAATGTGATTAGTCCCTCATTTTTTTAAATCATCCATTTTAAGTGAACTGAATTATTCCTTTAAAAATGTGTCTCAGTTGGTACGGCGTGGCGCTTGCCATGCCAGGGTTGTGAGTTTAAATGATGATTTTTGTGAATAATCAGGTTGATGCCGAGCAACAGTTAAAAAATGTTTTTCCATATCACCTGACAGGTGAGACTGTTGAGTCTCTCTCTCTCTCACCCTCTCTCTCTCTCTCTCACTCTCACTCTCTCACTCTCTCTCTCTCTTTCTCTCTCTCTCTCTCTCTCTCTCTCTCTCTCTCTCTCTCTCTTTGTGTCTCTCTCTCTCTCTCTCTCTCTCTCTCTCTCTCTCTCTCACTCTCTCACCCTCTCTCTCTCTTTCTCTCTCTCTCTCTCTCTCTCTCTCTCTCTCTCTCTCTCTCTTTGTGTCTCTCTCTCTCTCTCTCTCTCTCTCTCTGTCTCTGTCTCTCTCTCTCTCTCTCTCTCTCTCTCTCTCTCTCTCTCTCTTTGTGTCTCTCTCTCTCTCTCTCTCTCTCTCTTTGTGTCTCTCTCGCTCTCTCTCTCTCTCTCTCTCAATTCTATTCAATTCAATTTAGAGGGGCTTTATTACCATGGGAAACGTGTTAACATTGCCAAAGCAAGTGAAGTAGACAAGTAAAATGAACAGTAAACATTACACTCATAGTTCCAAAAGAATAAAGACACAAAGTCGTATTATATATATATATATATATATATATATATATATATATATCTCCCTGTCTCTCTATCTCTCTGTGTGTGTGTGGGCTATGTGTTGAAACAATGTGCTGGCACACTGTAGTGTTTCAGCAAATAGATATGGGAGTTTGGGAGACTGAGGGAGCTGTTCTGGGTGGAGGGAGCAGAGCAGTGGAGAGGTGAGAGATTTAGTCTGAGGCCAAAATAGAACCATATTCCCTATATATAATGCACTACTTTAGACCAGAGCCCTATAGAACCCTATTCCCTATATAGTGCACTACTTTAGACCAGAACCCTATAGAACCCTATTCCCTATATATAGTACACTACTTTAGACCAGAACCCTATTCCCTATATATAATGCACTACTTTAGACCAGAGCCCTACAGGTTTTCTGGGACCCCTAACACCATTTGGGTCACACCCAAACCGTCCGTGTTCCAGCAGTCTCCCGGGGCCGTAAAGAGCATCTGGAAAGAATGTGATAAATGTATTACATCATCTTTCAGCGCTGATCCACAGGGGACAAAAGCTACCTGGCTACAGCAGAGCAGAGCCCAGCCCCAACACACCAGACATATGTCTCATTGTTGTGCTTCTTGGAGGTGTTTTTAGTCTTGAGGGGGGATGACGAGGATGTGCTTGTCCTTTTAGTTCTCTGCAGATGAAGGTGATAAAGTCATGTTGTATTTTATGTCCTCCCCAGATCTCTGAAGGGTTGTAGTTATTGTTGTACTTTCCTGTTTTAGGGGTCCTGGTCTAAAGTAGTGCACTTTATAGAGAATAAGGTTCTATAGGGCTCTGGTCTAAAGTAGTGCACTATATAGGGAATAAGGTTATATAGGGCTCTGGTCTAAAATCCACCCAGAGCATCTTTATTCCACTGAGAGATTGATCCAGATTGATCCAGATTGATCCAGATTGATCAAGATTGATCCAGATTAATCCAGAATGATCCAGATTAATCCAGATTAATCCAGATTGATCCAGATTAATCCAGATTGATCCAGATTGATCCAGTCCAAACTCCATTGTCAATCCTAGTGACACATAAACACCTCATCAATTAATCGATCAACTAGTTTGGGGGCGACCTGTCAATTACTAAATACTGATAACAAGTTCAAACAGGTGCCATTAATACAGGTAACGAGTGGAGGACAGAGGAGCCTCTTAAAGAAGGAGTTACAGGTCTGTGAGAGACAGAAATCTTGCTTGTTTGTAGGTGTTATTTGTTGTTTGTTATTTGTTGTTATTTTCCATCATAATTTGCAAATAAATTCATAAAAAATCCTACAATGTGATTTTCTGGATTTTTTTTCCTCATTTTGTCTGTTATAGTTGAAGTGTACCTATGATGAAAATTACAGGCCTCTCTCATATTTTTAAGTGGGAGAACTTGCACAATTGGTGGCTTATTTGTTATCTACTAGACAGACAGACAGACAGACAGACAGACAGACAGACAGATAGATAGATAGATAGATAGATAGATAGATAGATAGATAGATAGATAGATAGATAGATAGATAGATAGATAGATAGATAGATAGATAGATAGATAGATAGATAGATAGATAGATAGATAGATAGATAGATAGATAGATAGATGGATAGATAGATAGATAGATAGATAGATAGATAGATAGATAGATAGATAGATAGATAGATAGATAGATAGATAGATAGATAGATAGATAGATAGATAGATAGATAGATAGATAGAGGTTGAATGAGCGAAGACTCTCAGAGAAGAAAGCCAGTCAGAGAAGTGCTGTAATTAAAATAAATCAAAGAGATGTTATTCGACGTGCAAACAAAGATCATACACATCTTCAGATGGAGAGAGAGAAAAAAAAAGAGACCCTTAATTTCCACTACTGGTTGAATTCAAATCTAATAGACAAACATTGCTTCATCTCTTTAATAAATGATGAGTCTTTGATTCCAAAATGCTTCAGAACAGACGTACTCCAGAGTCTGGCTGTCACAAGCTCTTTGTCTTCACACTGTCCTCTAATTCCTCTCCTTCTTTTTACAATTAGCATTCTTTTAATAAGGAAGTTATGATATTAAAATAAAATATAGCAAACCATGTTTTTACAGCTCACTATTTTAGATAATCTATATTTATAAATGTATTCTTAATACTTGTTTATAGCAGTTCTTGGCTGTTTTTACTCGTTTTTATCATATCTTAACACAGCTGTCCTGAGATTCAATAGTGTATTCTGTTAGATCAATCAATCAAACGACCGACCAATCAATCAATCAAATTAATTTAATAAGCACTTCTTACATCAGCTGATGTCTGAAAGTGTTGTACAGAAACCCAGCCTAAAACCCCAAACAGCAAGCAATGCAGACGGACAGAACCTAGGAAGAAACCTAGAGAGGAACCAGGCTATGAGGGGTTGGCCAGTCCTCTTCTGGCTGTGCAGGGTGGAGATGAACCAGGCTATGAGGGGTGGCCAGTCCTCTTCTGGCTGTGCCGGGTAGAGAGGAACCAGGCTATGAGGGGTGGCCAGTCCTCTTCTGGCTGTGCCGGGTAGAGAGGAACCAGGCTCTGAGGGGTTGGCCAGTCCTCTTCTGGCTGTACTGGGTAGAGAGGAACCAGGCTATGAGGGGTTGGCCAGTCCTCTTTTGGCTGTACTGGGTAGAGAGGAACCAGGCTATGTGGGGTGGCCAGTCCTCTTCTGTTAGATCAATTTGACTTGTCTCTAAGCTCTGATCACCAACGTTTACTAAGAGCTGTGTTGTCAGTCAGTACTTAGGAGGACAGGATCGTTACGGCCTCATCTAGCTTTCGCTGACTGTACATCTGTAAATATTCAACTGAACTGAAATACCAAGCCGTATTCCCTTAGAAAGACATTTTGATGAAGCTTGAAATGGGCGTTAAGAGATGTCAAAGGTCAGGATCAGGAAAATACATTTTGAGAATGATTTAATCGTTTTTCAGCGTCATGATTTACGAAGCTAAATCTGACCTGTGGTGGTTAGGAGCTAAGAAAAACACACACACACACACACGCGCACGCACAGACACACACGCACACACACACACACACACACACACACACACACACACACACACACACACACACACACACACACACACACACACACACACACACATACACACACACACGCACGCACGCACAGACACACACACACACACACACACACACACACACACACACACGCACATACACACACACACACACACACACACACACACACACACACACACACACCACACACACACACACACACACACACACACACACACACACACACACACACACACACACACACACACACACACACACACATTCACACAGGATTTAATTTAACATGAACCAACAAGATATATAAATTAGGAATAAACATATTTTCTGGTGTGTGTAACATGTTAGTTAAATCTCATGCTGTTTCATCTTCACATAGATAAATAAGTCTACCAGCTCCGACCCAAACGGTACCCTATTCCCTACACAGTGCCTCTTTCCCCATAGGGGTCTGGTCAAACGGAGTGCACTACACAGGGAACAGAGGAGTCATCTGGGACACGGCCTTCTTCTAGGACTTTCCCAAGGACTAGCTGGACTGATGGTAGTTTAATTATTCCCAAATCAAATGAATGAATGTGAGTATTAGATGTAACCCCAGAGGCTGAGATATCTAACGTGGGAGTAGAGCGTTCCTGCTCTGTAGAAGGAGGAGGAGGAGGAGGAGGAGGAGGAGGAGGAGGGGAGATAGAGGAGATGAGGAGAGGCTGAGATATCTAACGTGGTAGTAGAGCGTTCCTGCTCTATAGTAGGAGGAGGAGGAGGAGGAGGAGGAGGGGAGATAGAGGAGATGAGGAGAGGCTGAGATATCTAACTTGGGAGTAGAGCGTTCCTGCTCTGTAGTAGGAGGAGGAGGAGGAGGAGGAGGAGGAGGAGGAGAGATAGAGGAGATGAGGAGAGGCTGAGATATCTAACGTGGTAGTAGAGCGTTCCTGCTCTGTAGTTGGAGGAGGAGGAGGAGGAGGAGATAGAGGAGATGAGGAGAGGCTGAGATATCTAACGTGGTAGTAGAGCGTTCCTGCTCTGTATTAGTAGTAGGAGGAGGAGGAGGAGGAGGGGAGATAGAGGAGATGAGGAGAGGCTGAGATATCTAATGTGGTAGTAGAGCGTTCCTGCTCTGTAGTAGGAGGAGGAGGAGGAGGAGGAGCTAGAGGAGATGAGGAGAGGCTGAGATATCTAACGTGGGAGTAGAGCGTTCCTGCTCTGTAGTAGTAGGAGTAGGAGGAGGAGGAGGAGGAGGAGGAGAGGAGATAGAGGAGATGAGGAGAGGCTGAGATATCTAAAGTGGGAGTAGAGCGTTCCTGCTCTGTAGTAGGAGGAGGAGGAGGAGGAGGAGGAGGGGAGATAGAGGAGATGAGGAGAGGCTGAGATATCTAACGTGGGAGTAGAGCGTTCCTGCTCTGTAGTAGGAGGAGGAGGAGGAGGAGGAGCAGAGTGTTCCTGCTCTGTAGTAGGAGGAGGAGGAGGAGGAGGAGCAGAGCGTTCCTGCTTTGTAGTAGGAGGAGGAGGAGGAGGAGGAGGAGGAGGAGGAGGAGGAGCAGAGCATTCCTGCTCTGTAGTAGGAGGAGGGGGGGACACACAGTCTCATCTACAATAACAGTCATTAATTACCTGTAAATGAGACATAAGCAGCCACCTCTAATTCCCCTGTTGTTCCATCAATCTGGAAATTGAATTTGGGCAGGAATTTAGAAAGGAGAGAAAGAGAGAGAGAGAGAGGGCTTTTCATATTGAACTACACTATCTTAAGAGTGAGCCGTTTGATGAAGTAGCCCCACTGAGCTAGATGCATGTGTGGAGGAAGTGGAAGTCATCTCCCTCAACCCTGCCTTTCCCTTCTATCACCCTCTCTTCCCCAAACCCCCTCCTCACCCCTCAACCTCCCTGCCCCCTCTCCCCAATATCACCCTCCCTGTCCCCTCTCCCCCTTCTATCACCCTCTCTTCCCCAAACCCCCTCCTCACCCCCAACCTCCCTGCCCCCACTCCCCCCAATATCACCCTCTCTTCCCCAAACCCCCTCCTCACCCCCAACCTCCCTGCCCCTCTCCCCCCAATATCACCCTCTCTTCCCCAAACCCCCCTCCTCACCCCTCAACCTCCCTGCCCCCTCTCCCCCCAATATCACCCTCTCTTCCCCAAACCCCCTCCTCACCCCCCAGTCTCCCTGCCCCCTCTCCCCCCAATATCACTCTCTCTTCCCCAAACCCCCTCCTCACCCCTCAACCTTCTTGCAAACCTCCCCTCTGTCTCCCGCCTCCCATCTCACCCTCCTTCCCCTCCATCTCCAACCATCCCCCATCCCCCCCAAAAGGCACCTCCACATTCAACATCTTTAAAGACAGTCAATCCCCCCCCCCCCCCCCCCCCCCCCCCCTCCAAACCAAACTAAGTGCTGCCACCTGTGTTTGGCAGCTGGCGGCCCTGGCCAACCCAGATAAATGAGTCTGGACACCTGTGGGACTTTGTGAATCTGCTGCTGTTTGGCACATTTCAATTCAATTCAAGGGGCTTTATTTATTTCTTTACTCCCTGACACAGAACGCTGCACTGGTAAACACAGATTACAGTCTAGCAGGTCTCCTCTCTAATACTCTACAGATTACAGTCTAGCAGGTCTCCTCTCCTCTCTAATACGCTACAGATTACAGTCTAGCAGGTCTCCTCTCTAATACTCTACAGATTACAGTCTAGCAGGTCTCCTCTCTAATACTCTACAGATTACAGTCTAGCAGGTCTCCTCTCTAATACTCTACAGATTACAGTCTAGCCGTTCTCCTCTCTAATACTCTACAGATTACAGTCTAGCAGGTCTCCTCTCCTCTCTAATACGCTACAGATTACAGTCTAGCAGGTCAACCAGTTCTCCTCTCTCTAACACTCCACTACAATCTATGCCCACATTCTAAATGCAAACCTATT
Organism: Oncorhynchus clarkii lewisi; assembly: GCF_045791955.1. Classification (NCBI taxonomy): domain Eukaryota; kingdom Metazoa; phylum Chordata; class Actinopteri; order Salmoniformes; family Salmonidae; genus Oncorhynchus; species Oncorhynchus clarkii. The sequence continues at coordinate 11,372,690 of NC_092164.1, read as the reverse complement.
CCATATTTAGTGCACTATTTTTGAGCCCATTTGCGATGCAATTCATCCCAGTGGTGTGAACTGGGATCTGTTGGGCTCTGAGAGGAGAGGACGTTTGTTGTTGAATCATTTATAATTGTAACGGCCATTGTTGGTGGAAGAAGGTGAGGACCAAGGTGCAGCGTGGTGTGTGTCCATATTTATTGGAATTAACACAGAAATAACAAAACTAACAAAGAGAAACGAACGTAAACAGTTCTGGCTGGTGCAGACACACAATAGAAAACAGAAAATCACCCGCCAAACACAACAGAAAACAGAGAATAATCACCCACCAAACACAACAGAAAACAGAGAATAATCACCCACCAAACACAACAGGGAATAATCACCCACCAAACACAACAGAAAACAGAGAATAATCACCCACCAAACACAACAGAAAACAGAGAATAATCACCCACCAAACACAACAGAAAACAGAGAATAATCACCCACCAAACACAACAGAAAACAGAGAATAATCACCCACCAAACACAACAGAGAATAATCACCCACCAAACACAACAGAAAACAGAGAATAATCACCCACCAAACACAACAGAAAACAGAGAATAATCACCCACCAAACACAACAGAAAACAGAGAATAATCACCCACCAAACACAACAGAAAACAGAGAATAATCACCCACCAAACACAACAGAAAACAGAGAATAATCACCCACCAAACACAACAGGGAATAATCACCCACCAAACACAACAGAAAACAGAGAATAATCACCCACCAAACACAACAGAAAACAGAGAATAATCACCCACCAAACACAACAGAAAACAGAGAATAATCACCCACCAAACACAATAGAAAACAGAGAATAATCACCCACCAAACACAACAGAAAACAGGGAATAATCACCCACCAAACACAACAGAAAACAGAGAATAATCACCCACCAAACACAACAGAAAACAGAGAATAATCACCCACCAAACACAACAGAAAACAGGGAATAATCACCCACCAAACACAACAGAAAACAGAGAATAATCACCCACCAAACACAATAGAAAACAGGCTACCTAAATATAGTTCTCAATCAGGGACAACGATAGACAGCTGCCTCTGATTGAGAACCATACCAGGCCAAACATAGAAATAGCAAATCCTAGAAAAACGAACATAGATAACCCACCCAACTCACACCCTGACCATACTAAAACTAACATAGACAACCCACCCAACTCACGCCCTGACCATACTAAAACTAACATAGACAACCCACCCAACTCACGCCCTGACCATACTAAAACTAACATAGACAACCCACCCAACTCACGCCCTGACCATACTAAAACTAACATAGACAACCCACCCAACTCACGCTCTGACCATACTAAAACTAACATAGACAACCCACCCAACTCACACCCTGACCATACTAAAACTAACATAGACAACCCACCCAACTCACGCCCTGACCAAACTAAAACTAACATAGACAACCCACCCAACTCACGCCCCCTGACCATACTAAAACTAACATAGACAACCCACCCAACTCACGCCATGACCATACTAAAACTAACATAGACAACCCACCCAACTCACGCCCTGACCAAACTAAAACTAACATAGATAACCGACCCAACTCACGCCCTGACCATACTAAAACTAACATAGACACCCCACCCAACTCACGCCCTGACCATACTAAAACTGACATAGACAACCCACCCAACTCACGCCCTGACCATACTAAAACTAACATAGATAACCCACCCAACTCACGCCCTGACCATACTAAAACTAACATAGACAACCCACCCAACTCAGGCCCCCTGACCATACTAAAACTAACATAGACAACCCACCCAACTCACGCCCTGACCATACTAAAACTAACATAGACAACCCACCCAACTCACACCCTGACCAAACTAAAACTAACATAGACAACCCACCCAACTCACGCCCTGACCATACTAAAACTAACATAGATAACCCACCCAACTCACGCCCTGACCAAACTAAAACTAACATAGACAACCCACCCAACTCACGCCCTGACCAAACTAAAACTAACATAGACAACCCACCCAACTCACGCCCCCTGACCATACTAAAACTAACATAGACAACCCACCCAACTCACGCCCTGACCATACTAAAACTAACATAGACAACCCACCCAACTCACGCCCTGACCATACTAAAACTAACATAGACAACCCACCCAACTCACGCTCTGACCATACTAAATCTAACATAGACAACCCACCCAACTCACACCCTGACCATACTAAAACTAACATAGACAACCCACCCAACTCACGCCCTGACCAAACTAAAACTAACATAGACAACCCACCCAACTCACGCCCCCTGACCATACTAAAACTAACATAGACAACCCACCCAACTCACGCCCTGACCATACTAAAACTAACATAGACAACCCACCCAACTCACGCCCTGACCAAACTAAAACTAACATAGATAACCCACCCAACTCACGCCCTGACCATACTAAAACTAACATAGACAACCCACCCAACTCACGCCCTGACCATACTAAAACTGACATAGACAACCCACCCAACTCACGCCCTGACCATACTAAAACTAACATAGATAACCCACCCAACTCACGCCCTGACCATACTAAAACTAACATAGACAACCCACCCAACTCACGCCCCCTGACCATACTAAAACTAACATAGACAACCCACCCAACTCACGCCCTGACCATACTAAAACTAACATAGACAACCCACCCAACTCACACCCTGACCAAACTAAAACTAACATAGACAACCCACCCAACTCACGCCCTGACCATACTAAAACTAACATAGATAACCCACCCAACTCACGCCCTGACCAAACTAAAACTAACATAGACAACCCACCCAACTCACGCCCTGACCAAACTAAAACTAACATAGACAACCCACCCAACTCACGCCCCCTGACCATACTAAAACTAACATAGACAACCCACCCAACTCACGCCCTGACCATACTAAAACTAACATAGACAACCCACCCAACTCACGCCCTGACCATACTAAAACTAACATAGACAACCCACCCAACTCACGCCCTGACCATACTAAAACTAACATAGACAACCCACCCAACTCACGCCCTGACCATACTAAAACTAACATAGACAACCCACCCAACTCACGCCCTGACCATACTAAAACTAACATAGACAACCCACCCAACTCACGCCCTGACCAAACTAAAACTAACATAGACAACCCACCCAACTCACGCCCCCTGACCATACTAAAACTAACATAGACAACCCACCCAACTCACGCCCTGACCATACTAAAACTAACATAGACAACCCACCCAACTCACGCCCTGACCATACTAAAACTAACATAGACAACCCACCCAACTCACGCCCTGACCATACTAAAACTAACATAGACAACCCACCCAACTCACGCCCTGACCATACTAAAACTAACATAGACAACCCACCCAACTCACGCCCCCTGACCATACTAAAACAAAGACATAATAAAAGAACTAAGGTCAGAACGTGACAACAACTCATCTATATGTTCACATTCATGTTTTTCCCCCTCTCAACTAGTGTCGGGTTACTATGGGCCCTGGTCAAAAGTAGTGTACTACTTAGGGATTAGGGTCCTGGTCTAAAGTAGTGTACTATATAGGGATTAGGATAGCAGTTGGGACATGTTGTGTATATCAGTCCCCTAAGGGGGAGGGGGATGATGATTACATTGGTTTAATATTAGATCTAATCTACCGTCATTACAGCTGAGTAGGATGTGTTTAACGTGGGTAAATATTCTAGACTATAATTAGGGTTGTATCTACATTCAGGACAGGACGGTTTGTAACGGGGCTGAGGTGGAATGCTGTCTCAATCTACGGCTAGTTGATCACTTTTAACTAGTTACTTCTCGTTGTTCTTGACATAACATTAAACAAAGCCTTTTTTGGGTTTCTCAATTACTCTTCATACAAACAAATATACGTGGTAATCATGATGCTTTGTGCTTTACATCAAAGGTGAACGAGAGTCTACAATCTTAGAACCTAGGCTGTCCCCACAACGGAACCCTTTGTAGAATGCCGTATGGTTCCAGGTAGAACACTTTTGGGTTCCATGTAGAACACTTTCCAACAATGGGTTCTACATGGAACTCAAAATAGTTTTACCTCGAAGCAAAAATAGTTCTCCTACGGGGACAGCCGAATAACCCTTTTGGAACCCTTTTTGGAACCTTTTTGGAACCCCTTTGGAACCCTTTTGGAACCCTTTTTGGAACCCCTTTTGGAACCCTTTTGGAACCCTTTTGGAACCTTTTGGAACCACTTTTGGGACCTTTTTGGAACCTTTTTGGAACCCCTTTTGGAACCCTTTTGGAACCCCTTTTGGAACCCTTTTGGAACCCTTTTTGGGACCCTTTTGGAACCTTTTGGGACCCTTTTGGAACCTTTTGGAACCCTTTTTGGAACCCTTTTGGAACCCCTTTTGGAACCCTTTTGGAACCCCTTTTGGAACCCCTTTTGGAACCCTTTTGGAACCCTTTTTGGGACCCTTTTGGAACCTTTTGGGACCCTTTTGGAACCCTTTTGGAACCCCTTTTGGAACCCTTTTGGAACCCTTTTTGGGACCCTTTTGGAACCTTTTGGGACTCTTTTGGAACCCTTTTTTCTACGAGCGAACAGAAGCAAACTAGTGATACCAACTCTATCAACAGACTTTAGAGGACATAGTTAATATACTAGAGGACATAGTTAATATACTAGAGGACATAGTTAATATACTAGAGGACATAGTTAATATACTAGAGGACATAGTTAATAGACTAGAGGACATAGTTAATAGACTAGAGGACATAGTTAATATACTAGAGGACATAGTTAATATACTAGAGGACATAGTTAATATACTAGAAGACATAGTTAATATACTAGAGGACATAGTTAATATACTAGAGGACATAGTTAATAGACTAGAGGACATAGTTAATATACTAGAGGACATAGTTAATATACTAGAGGACATAGTTAATAGACTAGAGGACATAGTTAATATACTAGAGGACATAGTTAATAGACTAGACATAGTTAATAGACTAGAGGACATAGTTAATAGACTAGATGACATAGATAATATACTAGAGGACATAGTTAATAGAATAGAGGACATAGACATAGTTAATAGACTAGAGGACATAGTTAATAGACTAGAGGACATAGTTAATATACTAGAGGACATAGTTAATATACTAGAGGACATAGTTAATAGACTAGAGGACATAGTTAATATACTAGAGGACATAGACATAGTTAATATACTAGAGGACATAGTTAATAGACTAGAGGACATAGTTCATATACTAGAGGACATAGTTAATATACTAGAGGACATAGACATAGTTAATATACTAGAGGACATAGTTAATAGACTAGAGGACATAGTTAATATACTAGAGGACATAGTTAATATACTAGAGGACATAGTTAATATACTAGAGGACATAGTTAATATACTAGAGGACATATACATAGTTAATATACTAGAGGACATAGTTAATAGACTAGAGGACATAGTTAATATACTAGAGGACATAGTTAATAGACTAGAGGACATAGACATAGTTAATATACTAGAGGACATAGTTAATAGACTAGAGGACATAGTTAATATACTAGAGGACATAGTTAATATACTAGAGGACATAGTTAATAGACTAGAGGACATAGTTAATATACTAGAGGACATAGTTAATATACTAGAGGACATAGTTAATATACTAGAGGACATAGACATAGTTAATATACTAGAGGACATAGTTAATATACTAGAGGACATAGACATAGTTAATATACTAGAGGACATAGTTAATATACTAGAGGACATAGTTAATATACTAGAGGACATAGATATAGTTAATAGACTAGAGGACATAGTTAATAGACTAGAGGACATAGTTAATAGACTAGAGGACATAGATAATATACTAGAGGACATAGTT
>NC_092164.1:11359169-11361669 GCF_045791955.1 Oncorhynchus clarkii lewisi | reverse complement strand
ATCAGAGAGATAGGTAGGAGCAAGCCCATGTAATGCTTTGTAGGTTAGCATTAAAACCTTGAAATCAGCCCTTGCCTTGACAGGAAGCCAGTGTAGAGAGGCTAGCACTGGAGTAATATGATCAAATTTTTTGGTTCTAGTCAGGATTCTAGCAGCCGTATTTAGCACTAACTGAAGTTTATTTAGTGCTTTATCCGGGTAGCTGAAAAGTAGAGCATTGCAGTAGTCTAACCTGGAAGTAACAAAAGCATGGATTAATTTTTCTGCATCGTTTTTGGACAGAAAGTTTCTGATTTTTGCAATGTTACGTAGATGGAAAAAAGCTGTCCTTGAAATGGTCTTGATATGTTCTTCAAAAGAGAGATCAGGGTCCAGAGTAACGCCGAGGTCCTTCATTGTTTTATTTGAGACGACTGTATAACCATCAAGCCTCCCAGTATTCTGTGACTTGATATTACAAGTTACTATAAATTACGTTGTGTTTGTCAGATCATTTATAAGGTAATAATTAATATATATCAGTATTCAAAGTCAAGTGTTTATTTTTGTTACGAATATCACCGAAGGTGACTCCCCTTCTTGTTCTGGTGGCGCTCGGCGGTCGTCGTCGCCGGTCTACTAGCTGCCACCGATCCTTTGTTCCGTGTTCGTTTGGTTTTGTCTAATTGGTTTCACCTGTTCCTTGTTTGGTTATTAGGGTGGGGTTATTGAAGTTCGTTTAGCCCGCTTCTGTTTGTGCGGGCTTGTTCATCTGTATTTGTGAGAGGTGTTAGTGTTTCTGTTTGTGCGGGCTTGTTCATCTGTATTTGTGAGAGGTGTTAGTGTTTCTGTTTGTGCGGGCTTGTTCATCTGTATTTCAAATCAAATCAAATTTTATTTGTCACATACACATGGTTAGCAGATGTTAATGCGAGTGTAGCGAAATGCTTGTGCTTCTAGTTCCGACAATGCAGTAATAACCAACAAGTAATCTAACTAACAATTCCAAAACTACTGTCTTGTACACAGTGTGAGGGGATAAAGAATATGTACATAAGGATATATGAATGAGTGATGGTACAGAGCAGCATAGGCAGATACAGTAGATTGTATCGAGTACAGTATATACATATGAGATGAGTATGTAAACAAAGTGGCATAGTTAAAGTGGCTAGTGATACATGTATTACATAAGGATACAGTAGATGATATAGAGTACAGTATATACGTATGCCTATGAGATGAATAATGTAGGGTAAGTAACATTATATAAGGTAGCATTGTTTAAAGTGGCTAGTGATATATTTACATCATTTCCCATCAATTCCCATTATTAAAGTGGCTGGAGTTGAGTCAGTGTCAGTGTGTTGGCAGCAGCCACTCAATGTTAGTGGTGGCTGTTTAACAGTCTGATAGCCTTGAGATAGAAGCTGTTTTTCAGTCTCTCGGTCCCAGCTTTGATGCACCTGTACTGACCTCGCCTTCTGGATGATAGCGGGGTGAACAGGCAGTGGCTCGGGTGGTTGATGTCCTTGATGATCTTTATGGCCTTCCTGTGACATCGGGTGGTGTAGGTGTCCTGGAGGGCAGGTAGTTTGCCCCCGGTGATGCGTTGTGCAGACATCACTACCCTCTGGAGAGCCTTACTGTTGAGGGCGGAGCAGTTGCCGTACCAGGCGGTGATACAGCCCGCCAGGATGCTCTCGATTGTGCATCTGTAGAAGTTTGTGAGTGCTTTTGGTGACAAGCCGAATTTCTTCAGCCTCCTGAGGTTGAAGAGGAGCTGCTGCGCCTTCTTCACAATGCTGTCTGTGTGAGTGGACCAATTCAGTTTGTCTGTGATGTGTATGCCGAGGAACTTAAAACTTGCTACCCTCTCCACTACTGTTCCATCGATGTGGATAGGGGGGTGTTCCCTCTGCTGTTTCCTGAAGTCCACAATCATCTCCTTAGTTTTGTTGACGTTGAGTGTGAGGTTATTTTCCTGACACCACACTCCGAGGGCCCTCACCTCCTCCCTGTAGGCCGTCTCGTCGTTGTTGGTAATCAAGCCTACCACCGTTGTGTCGTCCGCAAACTTGATGATTGAGTTGGAGGCGTGCGTGGCCACGCAGTCGTGGGTGAACAGGGAGTACAGGAGAGGGCTCAGAACGCACCCTTGTGGGGCCCTAGTGTTGAGGATCAGCGGGGAGGAGATGTTGTTGCCTACCCTCACCACCTGGGGGCGGCCCGTCAGGAAGTCCAGTACCCAGTTGCACAGGGCGGGGTCGAGACCCAGGGTCTCGAGCTTGATGACGAGCTTGGAGGGTACTATGGTGTTGAATGCCGAGCTGTAGTCAATGAACAGCATTCTCACATAGGTATTCCTCTTGTCCAGATGGGTTAGGGCAGTGTGCAGTGTGGTTGAGATTGCATCGTCTGTGGACCTATTTGGGCGGTAAGCAAATTGGAGTGGGTCTAGGGTGTCAGGTAGGGTGGAGGTGATATGGTCCTTGACTAGTCTCTCAAAGCACTTCATGAT
>NC_092164.1:11209169-11356669 GCF_045791955.1 Oncorhynchus clarkii lewisi | reverse complement strand
TGAAATCAGACAGTAATGACATCAGACAGTAGTGAAATCAGACAGTAATGACATCAGACAGTAGTGAAATCAGACAGTAGTGAAATCAGACAGTAGTGAAATCAGACAGTAATGAAATCAAGACAGTAGTGAAATCAGACAGTAATGAAATCAAGACAGTAATGACATCAGACAGTAATGACATCAGACAGTAGTGAAATTAGACAGTAATGAAATCAGACAGTAGTGAAATTAGACAGTAATGAAATCAGACAGTAGTGAAATCAGACAGTAGTGAAATCAGACAGTAATGAAATCAAGACAGTAATGACATCAGACAGTAGTGAAATCAGACAGTAGTGAAATCAGACAGTAAAGTATAATTCTGAGGGACAGATTTGGTCTCCAAGGACAACGTATTCTGTTAGAGAGGATGTGAACCCTGTATTAACGTTGCCATACGCAAGGCATCAATCATACTACAGATTTATCAGCTCAGACACAAATGGAAATCCATCCCAAATGGCCCCCTACTCCCTATATAGTGCACTAATTTAAACTTGCCAAATGGCCCCCTACTCCCTATATAGTGCACTAATTTAGACTTGCCAAATGGCACCCTATTCCCTATATAGTGCACTAATTTAGACCAGCCAAATGGCACCCTATTCCCTTTATAGTGCACTAATTTAGACCAGCCAAATGGCCCCCTACTCCCTATATAGTGCACTAATTTAGACCAGCCAAATGGCCCCCTACTCCCTATATAGTGCACCAATTTAGACCAGCCAAATGGCCCCCTACTCCCTATATAGTGCACTACTTTAGACCGGCCAAATGGCCCCCTACTCCCTATATAGTGCACTACTTTAGACCAGCCAGTCAGTAGAAGCCCCTCCGGCAGGCAGGAATCACTATCGTTATAACGTAGTGTGATATAGACTGTTGTAGTCGTCACACGCACAGGCAAACAACTTCAATATGCTGCAGATGTCTTGACAGAGTAGGAGAGGCTTTACTGTCCTCAACTTCCACATGTTGCAGATGTCTTGACAGAGTAGGAGAGGCTTTACTGTCCTCAACTTCCACATGTTGCAGATGTCTTGACAGAGTAGGAGAGGCTTTACTGTCCTCAACTTCCACATGTTGCAGATGTCTTGACAGAGTAGGAGAGGCTTTACTGTCCTCAACTTCCACATGTTGCAGATGTCTTGACAGAGCAGGAGAGGCTTTACTGTCCTCAACTTTAATATCTGATGTGGAGTTCAAGATAAACAGTTCTCACACTGAATCTTTGTGACTTTGTGTAGTGACATAAATGATCACATTTGAGTTCAACATCAAGAAGAGATTGTACCATGTACAGGGGCATTCGGACAACATCTAGAAGAGATTGTAGCATGTACAGGGGTATTCGGACAACATCTAGAAGAGGTTGTGCCATGTACAGGGGCATTCGGACAACATCTAGAAGAGGTTGTGCCATGTACAGGGGCATTCGGACAACATCTAGAAGAGGTTGTGCCATGTACTGGGGCATTCGGACAACATCTAGAAGAGATACTACCATGTACAGGGGCATTCGGACAACATCTAGAAGAGATAGGGGCCATGTACAGGGGCAATCGGACAACATCTAGAAGAGATAGGGGCCATGTACAGGGGCATTCGGGCAACATCTAGAAGAGATAGGGGCCATGTACATGGGCATTCGGACAACATCTAGAAGAGATAGGGGCCATGTACAGGGGCATTCGGACAACATCTAGAAGAGATAGGGGCCATGTACAGGGGCATTCGGACAACATCTAGAAGAGATAGGGGCCATGTACGGGGCATTCGGACAACATCTAGAAGAGATAGGGGCCATGTACAGGGGCATTCGGACAACATCTAGAAGAGATACTACCATGTACAGGGGCATTCGGACAACATCTAGAAGAGATCCTACCATGTACAGGAGCATTCGGACAACATCTAGAAGAGATACTACCATGTACAGGGGCATTCGGACAACATCTAGAAGAGATACTACCATGTACAGCGGCATTAGGACAACATCTAGAAGAGATACTACCATGTACAGGGGCATTCGGACAACATCTAGAAGAGATACTACCATGTACAGGGGCATTCGGACAATATTCAGACAGGTTGACTTCTTCCACATGTTGTTACGTTACACCAGTTCAGAAATACACCGTGTTTCACACAGCCTGATATAACAGGCAGAATTACACCGTGTTTCACACAGCCTGATATAACAGGCAGAATTACACCGTGTATCACACATCCTGATATAACAGGCAGAATTACACCGTGTTTCGCACAGCCTGATATAACAGGCAGAATTACACCGTGTTTCACACAGCCTGATATAACAGGCAGAATTACACCGTGTTTCACACAGCCTGATATAACAGGCAGAATTACACCGTGTATCACACATCCTGATATAACAAGCAGAATTACACCGTGTTTCACACAGCCTGATATAACAGGCAGAATTACACCGTGTTTCACACAGCCTGATATAACAGGCAGAATTACACCGTGTATCACACAGCCTGATATACCAGGCAGAATTACACCGTGTATCACACAGCCTGATATAACATAACACCGTGTATCACACAGCCTGATATAACAGGCAGAATTACACCGTGTTTCGCACAGTCTGATATAACAGGCAGAATTACACAGTGTATCACACATCCTGATATAACATAACACCGTGTATCACACAGCCTGATATAACACGCAGAATTACACCGTGTATCACACATCCTGAAACAACAAGCCAGTTGTATTGTAACTAGTTAGTGTTTCGTTTCAGTCATACAAGTCAACAATATTTTCCTCCACTTCAGTCTCATTCCCAACCATAAAAATAGAAACACACACACAACACACAGAGAGAGAAAACCTGATTTAAAAAACAACAAACAAACAAAATTGTTTTTCTTCCTCGTACTGTAAGTAAACAAGTTTTCATTCCGTCTTGATTAAGTCTTCACATCAGAGCCGTACAGAGGGGGGGGTAAGATACAACGGGGACTCGTCCGCTTATCAAGGTTGCTTTCCATATAATAACATGTATTTGCAAGGCAGCCCTGCGAGTGATGTTGGCAAATGACTTTTGATGTGCAGTTGGATTAACATAACTGGGGAGGAGGGATAGGAGTGAAGAGCTCCCTCGGCCCCAGAAGACACGGAGAGTACTACCACGTATTAATGACTGACGTTGCCTTCCAAATGGCACACTTCTTCTACCCTTTGAGCATAGGGCTCGGGTCGATAAGAAGCGCACTACGTACCGGATAATGATGTCATTTGGGACACAACTGGGGCTTTTATTCCCCCCAAAAACCACAAATCAAACAGAAAAATGAAACAGGATGTAAACACAGAATAGGAAGTAGAATATCAGACAGGATGTAAACACAGAACAGAAAGTAGGATATTAAACAGGATGTAAACACAGAACAGGAAGTAGGATATTAAACAGGATGTAAACACAGAATAGGAAGTCAAATATCAGACAGGATGTAAACACAGAACAGAAAGTACGATATTAAACAGGATGTAAACACAGAACAGGAAGTAGGATATTAAACAGGATGTAAACACAGAACAGGAAGTAGGATATTAAACATGATATAAACACAGAACAGGAAGTAGGATATTAAACAGGATGTAAACACAGAACAGCAAGTAGGATATTAAACAGGACATAAACACAGAACAGGAAGTAGGATATTAAACAGGATACGATCGGCGGAAGGATGAATTCCGACTATACCAGCCAGAATATAGCATGAGCTTGTAGCACGGCAACTTGGTATGAACTTTGAACTCTTATTCACTAAAGGTGACGATACCTCCTAGCCGTTGAGTTAGCAGCAACAGCAGCTGGAAAAGTGGGCTAGGAAAGGACGGACAAAGTATCTGCTCTACCACACGACGACGGTACTACAGCGTATCCACTTTACCACCAGACATTCACCAGAGGACAAGAGATCCCTGCAGGGCAACCCAGCCTTCCATCTACGAACAACCTATCGAAGCGCAGCTCAGAGTAAATATTTCTTGCATTTTACTTTTCCAAATGGGTGGTTATTTAGAATGCATAAGATTCTGTATTTACGATAGCGTTACTGGCCTAAAGTCCCATAGAGAATCAATCCCTTTGTTCCTCAGTCTTCCCGCCCTTTCATTCAAACCCAACCCCCTTTCTTTGTGTAACCAGCCGTCATACAGGTTCCGTCCACCAGGGACGTTTTCTTACATGACATAATTAGTAATCAATGTATGATCCATTCTGTGTGATTATTTAGGTATTTAGTAAATGAATAATTAAACCCTATTTTGTATTGCTGATTCAACTTGTTAACCAGGCTTCGTGAAGATAACCAAGAATTCTACGACGTTCAGATGATACTGAAATAAGGTGCTGATGAATGATTGACTGCTATTTGGAGGTCAAATATTACCAGGTCTTTAAGAGTTTATTCGGAAGATAACGGCTCTATAAACAGTCTTTCGTGGTGCCCCGGTCTTTCTAGTTAATTACATTTACATGATTAGCTCAATCAGGTGATATTAATTACAGATAAATTATTTTATAGAATAGCATGTCATATCACGTAATCCGGCATAGCCAAAGAGACGACACCGGTGAGGGGAGGACGGCTTGTAATGATGAATGGAACGGCATCAACCAGATGAAAACCATGGGGTTTGAAACAGTTCCATCAACTCCACTCCGAAAGGTCTTATGAGCCGTCCTCCTCTCAACAGCCTCCACTGGTATCTATCAATTTAGGTGTGTGTTCCAACTGGCGCTCTATTGCCTGTATAGACCCTGGTCTAAAGTAGTGCACTATATAGGGAATAGGGTTCTATAGGGCCCTGGTCTAAAGTAGTGCACTATAAAAGGAATAGGGTTCTATAGGGCCCTGGTCTAAAGTAGTGCACTATAAAAGGAATAGGGTTCTATAGGGCCCTGGTCTAAAGTAGTGCACTATGAAGGGAATAGGGTTCTATAGGGCTCTGGTCTAAAGTAGTGCACTATATAGGGAATAGGGTTCTATAGGGCCCTGGTCTAAAGTAGAGCACTATAAAAGGAATATGGTTCTATAGGGCCCTGGTCTAAAGTAGTGGACTATATAGGGAATAGGGTTCTATAGGGCCCTGGTCTAAAGTAGTGCACTATGAAGGGAATAGGGTTCTATAGGGCTCTGGTCTAAAGTAGTGCACTATATAGGGAATAGGGTTCTATAGGGACCTGGTCTAAAGTAGTGCACTATATAGGGAATAGGGTTCTATAGGGTTCTGGTCTAAAGTAGTGTACTATGAAGGGAATGGGGTTCTATAGGGTTCTGGTCTAAAGTAGTGTACTATGAAGGGAATAGGGTTCTATAGGGACCTGGTCTAAAGTAGTGTACAGTCGTGGCCAAAAAAAAAAAAATCAAATCAAATTTTATTTGTCACATACACATGGTTAGCAGATGTTAATGCGAGTGTAGAGAAATGCTTATGCTTCTAGTTCCGACAATGCAGTAATAACCAACAAGTAATCTAGCTAACAACTCCAAAACTACTACCTTATACACACAAGTGTAAGGGGATAAAGAATATGTACATAAAGATATATGAATGAGTGATGGTACAGAGCGGCAAAGGCAAGATGCAGTAGATGGTATCGAGTGCAGTATATACATATGAGATGAGTAATGTAGGGTATGTAAACATTATATAAAAGTGGCATCTTCATAGAGATAGGGCTGACTTCTGCCCCCTTTGGAGGAATTGGGTACCCATAGTAAACTGAAAAAAAATCTGTCAAAAATTGCTAATATATGCATATAATAATTATTATTGGATAGAAAACACACTAAAGCTTCTAAAACCGTTTCTAATTATGTCTGTAAGTATAGCAGAACTCACAGGGCAGGCATTCTTCCAAACTAGTTTTTGTGGTCATGAAAGTTGGAGCAACGTTGACGTCATCGCCCCCACCCTTCCCAACCAGTTATGGATCTGGGGAGACTTTCTATGTCTTCCACTAGATGTCCTCATTCAGTAGAGCTTTTAATCGTTCAAATCCCGCGAGAATTGGCCCTATGGGAGTGAATTGAGTAAGTGCCGCGAGAAAAAACCTGTGCGTTAGGGCACGAATTGGTCCCAGCCATTCCTTTGTTCCAGCACTCAGAAGAAGGACAAACAATGACCGGTTGAATTGAAAATTGTTTTGTATGTCTATAACATCCTAAAGCTTGGTTCTGCACTTAGTTTGACCTGTTTAGTCGACATATAATATGCAATTTTGAAGTTTTGATGCGCAACTTTTCCGGACCAGAGGACATTTTGGGTGCATTTCAGCTGATGTTATTAGCAGTAGCTAATACAAAGACGCAAGACTTGAAACCAAACGATGTGTTGGGTAAGTATGAACCTTTTCCAGAACATTCTGAACGAAGACCATCGAAGGTAAGGGAATATTTATGCTGAAATCTGTGTTTCTGTTGACTCCAACATTACGGAGAAATGTAGCTTATATCTGAGCGCCGTCTCAGAATATTGAATAGTGTGCGATTTCTGTAACGTTAAAAATAAATGTAACAAAGCGATTGCATAAAGAAGCAGTGTATATTTCTAACTATATGTAGAACATGTATATTTAGTCAAAGTTTATGATGTCTATTTACGTTATCTTGCCGCGCTACCTAGATTTCCTGCGGACATTTTTGAGTATTTTCTGAACATGAATTCAATGTAAATGGACATTTATGGATATAAATGGCATATTATTGAAAAAAAAAATGTACTGTGTAACATGTCCTATTACTGTCATCTGATGAAGATTTTCAAAAGGTTAGTGAATTATTTATTTTTTAATCCTGCGTTTGTTGATTGCATGTTTTGGCTATTCAAATGAGCTGTGTCTGGTGGTGGTTTGACATATATATGTGCTATGTTTTCGCCGTAAAACATTTTAGAAATCTGACTTGCTGGCTAGATGAACAAGGTGTTTATCTTTCATGTGAGCTATTGGACTTGTTAATGTGTGGAGGTTAAATATTTCTAAGAATATTTTTGCGTTCCATGCGCCACCGTTCCAGCTGAACGTGGTAGGGGTAGGTTCCCAGCTGGGAACCAGGATCTCTAACAGGTTTTAAAGTGGCTAGTGATATATTTTACATAATTTCCCATTATTAAAGTGGATGGATTTGAGTCAGTGTGTTGGCAGCAGCCACTCAATGTTAGTGGTGGCTGTTTAACAGTCTGATGGCCTTGAGATAGAAGCTGTTTCGGTCCCTGCTTTAATGCACCTGTACTGACCTCGCCTTCTGGATGATAACGGGGTGAACAGGCAGTGGCTCGGGTGGTTGTTGTCCTTGATGATCTTTATGTCCTTCCTGTGACATCGGGTGGTGTAGGTATCCTGAAGGGCAGGTCGTTTGCCCCCGGTGATGCGTTGTGCAGACCTCACTACCCTCTGGAGAGCCTTACGGTTGTGGGCGGAGCAGTTACCGTACCAGGCGGTGATACAGCCGACAGGATGCTCTCGATTGTGCATCTGTAGAAGTTTGTGAGTGCTTTTGGTGACAAGCCGAATTTCTTCAGCCTCATGAGGTTGAAGAGGCGCTGCTGTGTGGGTTGACAAAAGCTTTGAGAATGACACAAATATTAATTTCCACAAATTGTGAGAGAGCCCACTCTCTTGGCTGAAAAGCAACCCCACACAGGAATGGTCTCAGGAGGCTTTACTGTTGTCATGACACAGGACTGATGGTAGCGCTCACCTTGTCTTCTCCGGACAAGCTTTTATCCAGATGCCCCAAACAGTCGGAAAGGGGATTCATCAGAGAAAATGACTTTACCCCAGTCCTCAGAAATCCAATCCCTGTACCTTTTGCAGAATATCAGTCTGTCCCTGATGTTTTTCCTGGAGAGAAGTGGCTTCTTTGCTGCCCTTCTTGACACCAGGCCATCCTCCAAAAGTATTTGCCTCACTGTGCGTGCAGATTCTCACACCTGCCTGCTGCCATTCCTGAGCAAGCTCTGTACTGGTGGTGCCCCGATCCGGCAGCTGAATCAACTTTAGGAGACGGTCCTGGTGCTTGCTGGACTTTTTTGGGTGCACTGAAGCCTTCGTCATAACAATTGAACCGCTCTCCTTGAAGTTCCTGATGATCCAGTAAATGGTTGATTTTGGTGCAATCTTACTGGCAGCAATATCCTTGTGCGTGAAGCCCTTTTTGTGCAAAGCAATGATGACGGCATGTGTTTCCTTGCAGGTAACCATGGTTGACAGAGGCAGAACAATGATTCCAAGCACCACCCTCCTTTTGAAGCTTCCAGTCTGTTATTCAAACTCAATCAGCATGACAGGGTGATCTCCAGCCTTGTCCTCGTCAACACTCACATCTGTGTTAAAGAGAGAATCACTGACATGAGGTCACCTGGTCCTTTTGTGGCAGGGCTGAAATGTAGTGGAAATGTTTTGGGGGATTCAGTTAATTTGCATGGCAAAGAGGGACTTCGCAATTAATTGCAATTCATCTGATCACTCTTCATAACATTCGGAGTATATGCAAATTGTAGAGAGGACTGCTCTATGGTGGCATTGTAGAGAAGACTGCTCTATGGTGACATTGTAGAGAGGACTGTTCTGTGGTTGCATTGTAGAGAGGACTGTTCTGTGGTTGCATAGCAACACATTTAAAGGGCCGATGTTTCCGTCTTGTCTGTGTGTTTTGGACCCTCTGTAGTCGTGTCAGTTTAACAGTGTGTTTGGGGCTACAGCTCCTGAAGAGCCCTAGAGAATGCAGGGCTCAGTGTGTGTGTGTGTGTGTGTGTGTGTGTGTGTGGGTGTGTGCGCCTGTGTGTGTGTGTGTGTGTGTGTGTGTTCAGGGTTGAGTGCTGCCATGCTGAGTTAAACCCCTCCTATTAATTAATGGTGTAATTAAGGTTTTGTCAGTGACACATCATCGGGCTGACAGGGATAGATTGGTGTGCAGGTCCCTAGCCAGGCGGTACTGTGTGTGTGTGTGTGTGTGTGTGTGTGTGTGTGTGTGTGTGTGTGTGTGTGTGTGTGTGTGTGTACCAGGTGGTAGACTAGGCAGCACAGTCTGTAATGAACAGCATCCATTACAGCAGGTTAGATGTTGATGGGACCACCTGCTATGGTCTGCTCTCTGTCTCTGTCTCTGTTTCTGTCTCTGTCTCTGTCTCTCTCTCTCCCCCTCTCTCCTTCCCACACTGATACACTTTGTCCCCTTCTATAATATACCGAAATAATTGTGGACAATTTAGTCTGAAAAATGCTTTCGCCAGTGCCCTCAGACAGTCTCTACTAAACCTCCTGAAAGTAATTGGAAAAGAGAGACAGCTTTTATGTCTGGGGGCAGTATTGAGTAGCTTGGATGAATAAGGTGCCCAGAGTAAACTGTCTGCAACTCAGGCCCAGTTGCTAATACATGCATATTATTAGTACATTTGGATAGAAAACACTCTGAAGTTTCTAAAACAGTTTGAATGATGTCTGTGAGTATAACAGAACTCATATGGCCAGAGATAAAATCCAAACAGGAAGTGGTAAATCTGAGGTTTGTAGTTTTTCAAATCATTGCCTATCGAATACACAGTGTGTATGGGGTCATATTGCACTTCCTAAGGCTTCCACTAGATGTCAACAGTCTTTAGAACCTTGTTTGATGCTTCTACTGTGAAGGAGGGGGGAATGGGAGCTGAATGAGTCAGAGGTCTGCCAGAGAGGCATGAGCTGACCACGCTCGTTCACGTGAGAGGTAGCTTGCTTTCCTTTGCAATTCTACAGACAAAGGAATTCTCCGGTTAGAACATTATTGAAGATTTACGTTAAAAACATCCTAACGATTGATTCTATACATCGTTTGACATGTTTCTACGGACTGTAATGGAACTTTATGACTTTTCGTCTGGTCTGCGCATCTGGGCTAAACACGCGAACAAAAAGAAGGATTAGGACATAAATGATGGACTTTATCGAACAAAACAAACATTCATTGTGGAACTGGGATTTCTGGGAGTGCAATTCTGATGAAGATCATCAAAGGTACGTGAATATTTATAATGATATTTCTGACACAACATGGCGGGTATCTGCACGGCTTGTTTTTGTGTCTGAGCGCTGTACTCAGATTATTGCATGGTGTGTTTTTTCGGTAAAGTTTATTTGAAATTTGACAGAGTGTTTGCATTAAGGAGAAGTTTATCTAAAGTTCCATGTTAACACTTGTATCTTTTATCAATGTTTATTATGAGTATTTCTGTAAATTGATGTGGTTCTCTGCAAAATCACTGGATGTTTTGGAACTACTGAACATAACGCGTCAATGTAAACTCTGATTTTTGGATATAAATATGAACTTTATCGAACAAAACATACATGTATTGTGTAACATGAAGTCAAATGAGTGTCATCTGATGAAGATCATCAAAGGTTAGTGATTCATTTTCTCTCTATTTCTGCTATTTGTGACACCTCTCTTTGGCTGAAAAAATGGCAGTTTTTTTCTTTGTGCAGGTGCAGACTTAAAATAATTGTTTGGTGTGCTTTCACTGTAAAGCATTTTTGAAATCGCACACTGTGGTGGGATTAACAACAAGTTTATCTTCAAAATGGTGTATAATACTGGTATGTTTGAGGAATTTTAGTTATGGGATTTCTGTTGTTTGAAAATGGCGCCCTGCACTTTCACTGGCTGTTGTCATATCGATCCCGTTAACGGGATCTCAGCCATAAGAAGTTTTAATGTAACTCTCAGGGGAAGAATGAGAAAATAATCTGTCTGGAGATACAACTCACCACTATAACTGTTCCTCTGGAGATACAACTCACCACTATAACTGTTCCTCTGGAGATACAACTCACCACTATAACTGTTCCTCTGTCTGGAGATACAACTCACCACTATAACTGTTCCTCTGTCTGGAGATACAACTCACCACTATAACTGTTCCTCTGTCTGGAGATACAACTCACCACTATAACTGTTCCTCTGGAGATACAACTCACCACTATAACTGTTCCTCTGTCTGGAGATACAACTCACCACTATAACTGTTCCTCTGTCTGGAGATACAACTCACCACTATAACTGTTCCTCTGTCTGGAGATACAACTCACCACTATAACTGTTCCTCTGTCTGGAGATACAACTCACCACTATAACTGTTCCTCTGTCTGGAGATACAACTCACCACTATAACTGTTCCTCTGCAGATACAACTCACCACTATAACTGTTCTTCTGGAGATACAACTCACCACTTTAACTGTTCCTCTGCAGATACAACTCACCACTATAACTGTTCCTCTGTCTGGAGATACAACTCACCACTATAACTGTTCCTCTGGAGATACAACTCACCACTATAACTGTTCCTCTGTCTGGAGATACAACTCACCACTATAACTGTTCCTCTGTCTGGAGATACAACTCACCACTATAACTGTTCCTCTGTCTGGATATACAACTCACCACTATAACTGTTCCTCTTTCTGGAGATACAACTCACCACTATAACTGTTCCTCTGGAGATACAACTCACCACTATAACTGTTCCTCTGGAGATACAACTCACCACTATGACTGTTCCTCTGTCTGGAGAAACAACTCACCATTATAACTGTTCCTCTGTCTGGAGATACAACTCACCACTATAACTGTTCCTCTGTCTGGAGATACAACTCACCACTATAACTGTTCCTCTGGAGATACAACTCACCACTATAACTGTTCCTCTGTCTGGAGATACAACTCACCACTATAACTGTTCCTCTGTCTGGAGATACAACTCACCACTATAACTGTTCCTCTGCAGATACAACTCACCACTATAACTGTTCTTCTGGAGATACAACTCACCACTATAACTGTTCCTCTGCAGATACAACTCACCACTATAACTGTTCCTCTGTCTGGAGATACAACTCACCACTATAACTGTTCCTCTGGAGATACAACTCACCACTATAACTGTTCCTCTGGAGATACACCTCACCACTATAACTGTTCCTCTGGAGATACAACTCACCACTATAACTGTTCCTCTGCCTGGAGATACAACTCACCACTATAACTGTTCCTCTGTCTGGAGATACAACTCACCAATATGACTGTTCCTCTGTGTGGAGATACAACTCACCACTATAACTGTTCCTCTGTGTGGAGATACAACTCACCACTATAATTGTTCCTCTGTCTGGAGATACAACTCACCACTAGAACTGTTCCTCTGTCTGGAGATACAACTCACCACTATAACTGTTCCTCTGTCTGGAGATACAACTCACCACTATAACTGTTCCTCTGGAGATACAACTCACCACTATAACTGTTCCTCTGTCTGGAGATACAACTCACCACTATAACTGTTCCTTTCTCTGGAGATACAACTCACCACTATAACTGTTCCTCTGGAGATACAACTCACCACTATAACTGTTCCTCTGGAGATACAACTCACCACTATAACTGTTCCTCTGGAGATACAACTCACCACTATGACTGTTCCTCTGGAGATACAACTCACCACTATAACTGTTCCTCTGTCTGGAGATACAACTCACCACTATAACTGTTCCTCTGTCTGGAGATACAACTCACCACTATGACTGTTCCTCTGTGTGGAGATACAACTCACCACTATAACTGTTCCTCTGTGTGGAGATACAACTCACCACTATAATTGTTCCTCTGTCTGGAGATACAACTCACCACTATAACTGTTCCTCTGTCTGGAGATACAACTCACCACTATAACTGTTCCTCTGGAGATACAACTCACCACTATAACTGTTCCTCTGGAGATACAACTCACCACTATAACTGTTCCTCTGTCTGGAGATACAACTCACCACTATAACTGTTCCTCTGTCTGGAGATACAACTCACCACTATAACTGTTCCTCTGTCTGGAGAAACAACTCACCACTATAACTGTTCCTCTGTCTGGAGATACAACTCACCACTATAACTGTTCCTCTGTCTGGAGATACAACTCACCACTATGACTGTTCCTCTGTGTGGAGATACAACTCACCACTATAACTGTTCCTCTGTGTGGAGATACAACTCACCACTATAATTGTTCCTCTGTCTGGAGATACAACTCACCACTATAACTGTTCCTCTGTCTGGAGATACAACTCACCACTATAACTGTTCCTCTGGAGATACAACTCACCACTATAACTGTTCCTCTGGAGATACAACTCACCACTATAACTGTACCTCTGGAGATACAACTCACCACTATAACTGTTCCTCTGGAGATACAACTCACCACTATAACTGTTCCTCTGTCTGGAGAAACAACTCACCACTATAACTGTTCCTCTGGAGATACAACTCACCAATATAACTGTTCCTCTGGAGATACAACTCACCACTATAACTGTTCCTCTGTCTGGAGATACAACTCACCACTATAACTGTTCCTCTGGAGATACAACTCACCACTATAACTGTTCCTCTGTCTGGAGAAACAACTCACCACTATAACTGTTCCTCTGGAGATACAACTCACCAATATAACTGTTCCTCTGGAGATACAACTCACCACTATAACTGTTCCTCTGTCTGGAGATACAACTCACCACTATAACTGTTCCTCTGGAGATACAACTCACCACTATAACTGTTTCTCTGTCTGGAGATACACCTCACCACTATAACTGTTCCTCTGTCTGGAGATACAACTCACCACTATAACTGTTACTCTGTCTGGAGATACAACTCACCACTATAACTGTCCCTCTGTCTGGAGATACAACTCACCACTATAACTGTTCCTCTGGAGATACAACTCACTACTATAACTGTTCCTCTGGAGGTACAACTCACCACTATGATTGTTCCTCTGTCTGGAGATACAACACCACTATAACTGTTCCTCTGGAGATACAACTCACCACTATAACTGTTCCTCTGGAGATACAACTCACCACTATAACTGTTCCTCTGTCTGGAGATACAACTCACCACTATAACTGTTCCTCTTGAGATACAACTCACCACTATAACTGTTCCTCTGTCTGGAGATACAACTCACCACTATAACTGTTCCTCTGGAGATACAACTCACCACTATAACTGTTCCTCTGTCTGGAGATACAACTCACCACTATAACTGTTCCTCTGTCTGGAGATACAACTCACCACTATAACTGTTCCTCTGTCTGGAGATACAACTCACCACTATAACTGTTCCTCTGTGTGGAGATACAACTCACCACTATAACTGTTCCTCTGGAGATACAACTCACCACTATAACTGTTCCTCTGGAGATTCTCTACATCACGCAGCCATCATACCGCTCAGGAAGGAGGCGCGTTCTGTCTCCTAGAGATGAACGTACTTTGGTGCAAAAAGTGCAAGTCAATCCTAGAACATCAGCAAAGGACCTTGTGAAGATGCTGGAGGAAACAGGTACCAAAGTATCTATATAACGCTGGTCCGACCAATATGATTCCACGCTTCAAGACTGCTTCGATCACGTGGATTGGGATATGTTCCGCATTGCATCAAACAACAACATTGACGAATACGCTGATTCGGTGAGGGAGTTCATTAGCAAGTGCATTGGCGATGTCATACCCACAGCAACTATTAAAACATTCCCCAACCAAAAACCGTGGATTGATGGCAGCATTCCCGCGAAACTGAAAGCGCGAACCACTGCTTTTAAACAGGGCAAGGTGACCGGAAACATGACCGAATACAAACAGTGTAGCTATTCCCTCCGCAAGGCAATCAAACAAGCTATGTGTCAGTATAGAGACAAAGTAGAGTCGCAATTCAACGGCTCAGACACAAGAGGTATGTGGCAGGGTCTACAGTCAATCAAGGATTACGAAAAGAAAACCAGCCCCATCGCGGACCAGGATTTCTTGCTTCCAGACAGACTTAACAACAACTTCTTTGCTCGCTTTGAGGACAATACAGTGCCACTGACATGGCCCGCTACCAAAACCTGCGGATTCTCCTTCACTGCAGCCGACGTGAGTAAAACATTTAAACGTGTTAACCCTCGCAAGGCTGCAGGCCCAGACGGCATCCCCAGCCACGTCCTCAGAGCATGCGCAGACCAGCTGGTTGGTGTGTTTGCGGACATATTCAATCAATCCTTATCCCAGTCTGCTGTTCCCTCATTCTTCAAGAGGGCCATCATTGTTCCTGTTCCCAAGAAAGCTAAGGTAACTGAGCTAAACGACTACCACCCCGTTGTTCTCACTTCCGTCATCATGAAGTGCTTTGAGAATCTGGTCAAGGACCATATCACCTCCACCTTACCTGACACCCTAGACCCACTCCAATTTGCTTACCGCCCAAATAGGTCCACAGACGATGCAATCTCAACCCTAGACACCCTTATGTCATGCAATAAAATGCAAATTAATTACTTAAAAATCATACAATGTGATTTTCTGGATTTTTGTTTAGATTCCGTCTCTCACCGCTGAAGTGTACCCATGATAAAAATTACAGACCTCTACATGCTTTGTAAGTAGGAAAACCTGCAAAATCGTCAGTGTATCAAATATAGCAGGGACCGAGAGACTGAAAAACAGCTTCTATCTCAAGGCCATCAGACTGTTAAACAGCCACCACTAACATTGAGTGGCTGCTGCCATACATGTAATACATGTATCACTCACCACTTTAAACAGTGACACTTAATGTAATGTTTACATACCCTACATTACTCATCTCATATGTATACGTATATACTGTACTCTATATCATCTACTGCATCTTTATGTAATACATGTATCACTAGCCACTTTAACTATGCCACTTTGTTTACATACTCATCTCATATGAGAATCATATCATATCAGTCATACGCTGGACCTAGTTTTGTCCCATGGAATAAATGTTGTGGATCTTAAAGTAATTTTAAAATGGACCACCATTTTATTACGTTTGCAATTGCAACAAATAACCAAGGATCATCAAAAGTCGTGCTATAAATTCACAGACAACACAAAGATTCCTTGATGTCCTTCCAGATTCCCTCTGTCTACCCAAGGACGCCAGAGGACAAAAATCAGTTAACCACCTAACTGAGGAACTCAATTTAACCTTGCGCAATACCCTAGATGCAGTTGCACCCCTAAAAACTAAAAAAAAATATCATAAGAAACTAGCTCCCTGGTACACAGAAAATACCCGAGCTCTGAAGCAAGCTTCCAGAAAATTGGAACGGAAATGGCGCCACACCAAACTGGAAGTCTTCCGACTAGCTTGGAAAGACAGTACTGTGCAGTACCGAAGAGCCCTTACTGCTGCTCGATCATCCTATTTTTCTAACTTAATTGAGGAAAATAAGAACAATCCGAAATTCCTTTTTGATACTGTCGCAAAGCTAACTAAAAAGCAGCATTCCCCAAGAGAGGATGACTTTCACTTTAGCAGTGATAAATTCATGAACTTCTTTGAGGAAAAGATTATGATTATTAGAAAGCAAATTACGGACTCCTCCTTAAATCTGCGTATTCCTTCAAAGCTCAGTTGTCCTGAGTCTGCACAACTCTGCCAGGACCTAGGATCAAGAGAGACGCTCAAGTGTTTTAGTACTATATCTCTTGACACAATGATGAAAATAATCATGGCCTCTAAACCTTCAAGCTGCATACTGGACGCTATTCCAAGTAAACTACTGAAAGAGCTGCTCCTGTGCTTGGCCCTCCTATGTTGAACATAATAAACGGCTCTCTATCCAACGGATGTGTACCAAACTCACTAAAAGTGGCAGTAATAAAGCCTCTCTTGAAAAAGCCAAACCTTGACCCAGAAAATATAAAAAACTATCGGCCTATATCGAATCTTCCATTCCTCTCAAAAATTTTAGAAAATGCTGTTGCGCAACAACTCACTGCCTTCCTGAAGACAAACAATGTATACGAAATGCTTCAGTCTGGTTTTAGACCCCATCATAGCACTGAGACGGCACTTGTGAAGGTGGTGAATGACATTTTAATGGCATCGGACCGAGGCTCTGCATCTCTCCTCGTGCTCCTAAACCTTAGTGCTGCTTTTGATACCATCGATCACCACATTCTTTTGGAGAGATTGGAAACCCAAATTGGTCTACACGGACAAGTTCTGGCCTGGTTTAGATCTTATCTGTCGGAAAGATATCAGTTTGTCTCTGTGAATGGTTTGTCCTCTGACAAATCAACTGTAAATTTCGGTGTTCCTCAAGGTTCCGTTTTAGGACCACTATTGTTTTCACTATATATTTTACTTCTTGGGGATGTTATTCGAAAACATAATGTTAACTTTCACTGCTATGCGGATGACACACAGCTGTACATTTCAATGAAACATGGTGAAGCCCCAAAATTGCCCTTGCTAGAAGCATGTGTTTCAGAAATAAGAAATTGGATGACTGCAAACTTTCTACTTTTAAACTCAGACAAAACAGAGATGCTTGTTCTAGGACAGCTTTTTTCCATCTACGTAACATTGCTAAAATCAGAAACTTTCTGTCCAAAAATGATGCAGAAAAATGTATCCATGCTTTTGTCACTTCTAGGTTAGACTACTGCAATGCTCTACTTTCCGGCTACCCGGATAAAGCACTAAATAAACTTCAGTTAGTGCTAAATACGGCTGCTAGAATCCTGACTAGAACCAAAAAAAATTATCATATTACTCCAGTGCTAGCCTCTCTACACTGGCTTCCTGTCAAAGCAAGGGCTGATTTAAAGGTTTTACTGCTAACCTACAAAGCATTACATGGGCTTGCTCCTATCTATCTCTCTGATTTGGTCCTGCCGTACATACCTACATGTACGCTACGGTCACAAGACGCAGGCCTCCTAATTGTCCCTAGAATTTCTAAGCAAACAGCTGGAGGCAGGGCTTTCTCCTATAGAGCTCCCATTTTTATTGAATGGTCTGCCTACCCATGTCAGAGACCCAAACTCGGTCTCAACCTTTAAGTCTCTTTAAGTCTCTACTGAAGATCTCTTCAGTGGGTCATATGATTGAGTGTAGTCTGGCCCAGGAGTGGGAAGGTAAACGGAAAGGCTCTGGAGCAACGAACCGCCCTTGCTGTCTCTGCCTGGCCGGTTCCCCTCTTTCCACTGGGATTCTCTTTCTCTAATCCTATTACAGGGGCTGAGTCACTGGCTTACTGGGGATCTCTCATGCCGTCCCTGGAGGGGGTGCATCACCTGAGTGGGTTGATTCACTGATGTGGTCATCCTGTCTGGGTTGGCACCCCCCCCCCTCCCCCTTGGGTTGTGCCGTGGCGGAGGTCTTTGTGGGCTATACTCAGCCTTGTCCCAGGATGGTAAGTTGGTGGTTGAAGATATCCCTCTAGTGGTGTGGGGGCTGTGCTTTGGCAAAGTGGGTGGGGTTATATCCTTCCTGTTTGGCCCTGTCCGGGGGTGTCCTCGGATGGGGCCACAGTGTCTCCTGACCCCTCCTGTATCAGACTCCAGTATTTATGCTGCAGTAGTTTATGTGTCGGGGGGCTAGGGTCAGTTTGTTATATCTGTAGTACTTCTCCTGTCCTATTCGGTGTCCTGTGTGAATCTAAGTGTGCGTTCTCTAATTCTCTCCTTCTCTCTTTCTATCTCTCTCTCGGAGGACCTGAGCCCTAGGACCATGCCCCAGGACTACCTGACATGATGACTCCTTGCTGTCCCCAGTCCACCTGGCCGTGCTGCTGCTCCAGTTTCAACTGTTCTGCCTTTTTATTATTCGACCATGCTGGTCATTTATGAACATTTGAACATCTTGGCCATGTTCTGTTATAATCTCCACCCGGCACAGCCAGAAGAGGACTGACCATCCCACATATGCTCTCTCTAATTCTCTCTTTCTTTCTCTCTCTCGGAGGACCTGAGCACTAGGACCATGCCCCAGGAATACCTGACATGATGACTCCTTGCTGTCCCCAGTCCACCTGACCGTGCTGCTGCTCCAGTTTCAACTGTTCTGCCTTATTATTATTATTCGACCATGCTGGTCATTTATGAACATTTGAACATCTTGGCCATGTTCTGTTATAATCTCCACCCGGCACAGCCAGAAGAGGACTGGCCACCCTACATAGCCTGGTTCTTCTCTAGGTTTCTTCCTAGGTTTTGGCCTTTCTAGGTAGTTTTTCCTAGCCACCGTGCTTCTACACCTGCATTGCTTGCTGTTTGGGGTTTTAGGCTGGGTTTCTGTACAGCACTTTGACATATCAGCTGATGTACGAAGGGCTATATAAATAAATTTTATTTGATTTGATATGTATATACTGTACTCGATACCATCTACTGCATCTTTTCTATGCCGTTCTGTACCATCACTCATTCATATATCTTTATGTACATATTCTTTATCCCTTTACACTTGTGTGTGTATAATGTAGTAGTTTTGGAATTGTTAGGTTAGATTACTCGTTGGTTACTACTGCATTGTTGGAACTAGAAGCACAAGCATTTCGCTACACTCGCATTAACATCTGCTAACCATTTGTATGTGACAAATAAAATTTGATTTGATTTGATATATCCACAGTCCACAACACCATGGGACCTACAGTATCTACAGTAAAACAAGTCCTATATCGACATAACCTGAAAGGCCATTCAGCAAGGAAGAAGCCACTGCACCAAAACAGCCATTAAGAAGCCAGACTACGGTTTGCAACTGCACATGGGGACAAAGACCGTACTTTTTGGAGAAATGTATCCGGGTCTGATGAAACAAAAAAAGAGCTGTTTGGCCTTAATGACCATCGTTATGTTTGGAGGAAAAAGGGGGAGGCTTGCAAGCTGAAGAACACCATCCCAACCGTGAAGCACGGGGGTGGCAGCATCATGTTGTGGGGGTGCTTTGCTGCAGGGGGGACTGGTGTACTTTACAAAATAGATGGCGTCATGAGGAAGGAAAATTATGTGGATATATTGAAGCAACAACTCAAGACATCAGTCTGGAAAGTTCAAGCTTGGTCGCAAATGGGTCTTCCAAATGGACAATGACCCCAAGCATACTTTCAAAGTTGTGGCAAAATGGCTTAAGGACAACACAGTCAAGGTATTGGAGTGGCAATCACAAAGCCCTGGCCTCAATCCCGTGGAATTTTTGTGGGCAGAACTGAAAAAGCGTGTGCGAGTAAGGAGACCAACAAACCTGACTCGGTTACACCAGCTCTGTCAGGAGGAATGGGCTAAAATTCACCCAACTTATTGTGGGAATCTTGTTGAAGGCTACTTGAAACATTTGATCCAAGTTAAACAATTTGAAGGTAATGCTACCAAATTCTATAATAATATTAACCTGAGTAATGTAAACTTCTGACCCACTGGGAATGTGATGAAAGAAATAACAGCTGAAAGAAATAATTCTCTCTACTATTATTCTAAGATTCTTAATTGACATAAAGTGGTGATCTAACTGGCCTAAAACAGGGAATTTTTACTAGGATTAAATGTCAGGAATTGTGAAAAACTGAGCTGAAATGTATTTGGCTGTGGCGTATGTAAACTTCCGACTTCAACTGTAAATTGCAGACTAGGTAACCAGCTATTTCAGGGGCTACAGATGGAAAAGAGAGGGGCCTGCATAGCCAGGGACTGTGCGTGAGCAACAGTTGGGGACTTAATCAGAATCACTTTAACGGTGCGGCATATGCTCTCCCATTAAGAGGCCCGATTGCAATTTCCTGTCCATCTATCATCTATGGGGCTTCATCATGTTTCATTGAAATGTACAGGTGTGTGTCGTCCGCACAGCAATGACAATTGACATTGTGTTTCCGAATGACATCACCAAGAAATAGAATATGTAGTGAAAACAATACTGGTCCTAAAACGCAATGGTGGAAAAATGACCTAATTTTCATACTTGAGTAAAGTAAAGATACCTTAAAAAAATAAGACGTAAAAGTGAAATTCACCCAGTAAAATACTAAAAAGTCTACAAG
The DNA here is from genome assembly GCF_045791955.1 of Oncorhynchus clarkii lewisi. NCBI lineage: Eukaryota > Metazoa > Chordata > Actinopteri > Salmoniformes > Salmonidae > Oncorhynchus > Oncorhynchus clarkii. Next base: position 11,335,705 of record NC_092164.1, on the reverse strand, counting down.
TATTTGGTTTGAAATGTACTTAAGTATCAAAAGTATAATAATAAATCATTGAACACTTCTTATATTAAGCAAACCAGACAACCTGATTTTCCAGTTTTTTTTTTATAATTTTTTTATATATATGGATAGCCAGGGGGCACAGTTCAACACTCAGACATCATTTACAAAGGAAGCATTTGTTTTTAGTGAGTCTGCCAGATCAGAGGCAGTAGGGGCGACCAGGGATGTTCTCTGTTTAGTGAGTCCTCCAGATCAGAGGCAGTAGGGGCGACCAGGGATGTTCTCTGTTTAGTGAGTCTGCCAGTTCAGAGGCAGTAGGGGCGACCAGGGATGTTCTCTGTTTAGTGAGTCCTCCAGATCAGAGGCAGTAGGGCGACCAGGGATGTTATCTGTTTAGTGAGTCTGCCAGATCAGAGGCAGTAGGGCGACCAGGGATGTTCTCTGTTTAGTGAGTCTGCCAGATCAGAGGCAGTAGGGCGACCAGGGATGTTCTCTGTTTAGTGAGTCCTCCAGATCAGAGGCAGTAGGGATGACCAGGGATGTTCTCTGTTTAGTGAGTCTGCCAGATCAGAGGCAGTAGGGATGACCAGGGATGTTCTCTGTTTAGTGAGTCTGCCAGATCAGAGGCAGTAGGGATGACCAGGGATGTTCTCTGTTTAGTGAGTCCTCCAGATCAGAGGCAGTAGCGGCGACCAGGGATGTTCTCTTGATAAGTGCATGAACTAGAACATTTTCCTGCCCTAGTAAGCATTCAAAATGTAACGAGTACTTTTGGGTGTCATGGTAAATGTAAGGAGTAAAAAGTACATTATTTTACATAGGAATGTAGTGGAGTTAAAGGACATTATTTTACATAGGAATGTAGTGGAGTAAAAGTACATTATTCTACATAGGAATGTAGTGGAGTTAAAGTACATTATTTTACATAGGAATGTAGTGGAGTAAAAAGTACATTATTTTACATAGGAATGTAGTGGAGTTAAAGGACATTATTTGACATAGGAATGTAGTGGAGTTAAAGGACATTATTTTACATAGGAATGTAGTGGAGTAAAAGGACATTATTTTACATAGGAATGTAGTGGAGTTAAATGACATTATTTTACATAGGAATGTAGTGCAGTTAAAGGACATTATTTTACATAGGAATGTAGTGGAGTAAAAGGACATTATTTTACATAGGAATGTAGTGGAGTTAAAGGACATTATTTTACATAGGAATGTAGTGCAGTTAAAGGACATTATTTTACATAGGAATGTAGTGGAGTTAAAAGTAAAAATTGTCAAAAATACAAATTGTAAAGTACAGTGAAAAAAATATTTATTTCACCTTTAATTAACCAGGTAGGCTAGTTGAGAACACCTTTATTTAACCAGGTAGGCTAGTTGAGAACACCTTTATTTAACCAGGTAGGCCAGTTGAGAACACCTTTATTTAACCAGGTAGGCTAGTTGAGAACACCTTTATTTATTTAACCAGGTAGGCTAGTTGAGAACACCTTTATTTATTTAACCAGGTAGGCTAGTTGAGAACACCTTTATTTAATTAACCAGGTAGGCTAGTTGAGAACACCTTTATTTATTTAACCAGGTAGGCTAGCTGAGAACACCTTTATTTAATTAACCAGGTAGGGTAGTTGAGAACACCTTTATTTAATTAACCAGGTAGGCTAGTTGAGAACACCTTTATTTAATTAACCAGGTAGGCTAGTTGAGAACACCTTTATTTAATTAACCAGGTAGGCTAGTTGAGAACACCTTTATTTAACCAGGTAGGCTAGTTGAGAACACCTTTATTTATTTAACCAGGTAGGCTAGTTGAGAACACCTTTATTTAATTAACCAGGTAGGCTAGTTGAGAACACCTTTAATTAACCAGGTAGGCTAGTTGAGAACACCTTTATTTAACCAGGTAGGCTAGTTGAGAACACCTTTATTTATTTAACCAGGTAGGCTAGTTGAGAACACCTTTATTTAACCAGGTAGGCTAGTAGAGAACACCTTTATTTAATTAACCAGGTAGGCTAGTTGAGAACACCTTTATTTAACCAGGTAGGCTAGTTGAGAACACCTTTATTTAATTAACCTGGTAGGCTAGTTGAGAACAACTTTATTTATTTAACCAGGTAGGCCAGTTGAGAACACCTTTATTTATTTAACCAGGTAGGCTAGTTGAGAACACCTTTATTTAATTAACCAGGTAGGCTAGTTGAGAACACCTTTATTTATTTAACCAGGTAGGCTAGTTGAGAACACCTTTATTTAATTAACCAGGTAGGCTAGATGAGAACACCTTTATTTATTTAACCAGGTAGGCTAGTTGAGAACACCTTTATTTATTTAACCAGGTAGGCTAACTGAGAACACCTTTATTCATTTAACCAGGTAGGGTACCTGAGAACACCTTTATTTATTTAACCAGGTAGGCTAGCTTAGAACACCTTTATTTATTTAACCAGGTAGGCTAGCTGAGAACACCTTTATTTAATTAACCAGGTAGGCTAGTTGAGAACACCTTTATTTAATTAACCAGGTAGGCTAGTTGAGAACACCTTTATTTATTTAACCAGGTAGGCTAGTTGAGAACACCTTTATTTAATTAACCAGGTAGGCTAGTTGAGAACACCTTTATTTAATTAACCAGGTAGGCTAGCTGAGAACACCTTTATTTAATTAACCAGGTAGGCTAGTTGAGAACACCTTTATTTAATTAACCAGGTAGGCTAGTTGAGAACACCTTTATTTATTTAACCAGGTAGGCTAGTTGAGAACACCTTTATTTAATTAACCAGGTAGGCTAGTTGAGAACACCTTTATTTAATTAACCAGGTAGGCTAGTTGAGAACACCTTTATTTAATTAACCAGGTAGGCTAGTTGAGAACACCTTTATTTAATTAACCAGGTAGGCTAGCTGAGAACACATTTATTTAATTAACCAGGTAGGCTAGTTGAGAACACCTTTATTTAATTAACCAGGTAGGCTAGTTGAGAACACCTTTATTTAATTAACCAGGTAGGCTAGTTGAGAACACCTTTATTTAATTAACCAGGTAGGCTAGCTGAGAACACCTTTATTTAATTAACCAGGTAGGCCAGTTGAGAACACCTTTATTTAACCAGGTAGGCTAGCTGAGAACACCTTTATTTATTTAACCAGGTAGGCTAGTTGAGAACACCTTTATTTAATTAACCAGGTAGGCTAGCTGAGAACACCTTTATTTAATTAACCAGGTAGGCCAGTTGAGAACACCTTTATTTAACCAGGTAGGCTAGTTGAGAACACCTTTATTTAATTAACCAGGTAGGCCAGTTGAGAACACCTTTATTTATTTAACCAGGTAGGCTAGTTGAGAACACCTTTATTTAATTAACCAGGTAGGCTAGTTGAGAACACCTTTATTTAATTAACCAGGTAGGCTAGTTGAGAACACCTTTATTTATTTAACCAGGTAGGCTAGCTGAGAACACCTTTATTTATTTAACCAGGTAGGCTAGCTGAGAACACCTTTATTTAATTAACCAGGTAGGCCAGTTGAGAACACCTTTATTTAACCAGGTAGGCTAGTTGAGAACACCTTTATTTAATTAACCAGGTAGGCAGTTGAGAACACCTTTATTTATTTAACCAGGTAGGCTAGTTGAGAGCACCTTTATTTATTTAACCAGGTAGGCTAGTTGAGAACACCTTTATTTAATTAACCAGGTAGGCTAGTTGAGAACACCTTTATTTATTTAACCAGGTAGGCTAGTTGAGAACACCTTTATTTAATTAACCAGGTAGGCTAGTTGAGAACACATTTATTTAATTAACCAGGTAGCTAGCTGAGAACACCTTTATTTAATTGACCAGGTAGGCTAGTTGAGAACACCTTTATTTAATTAACCAGGTAGGCTAGTTGAGAACACCTTTATTTATTTAACCAGGTAGGCTAGTTGAGAACACCTTTATTTATTTAACCAGGTAGGCTAGTTGAGAACCTTTATTTAATTAACCAGGTAGGCTAGTTGAGAACACCTTTATTTATTTAACCAGGTAGGCTAGCTGAGAACCATTTATTTAACCAGGTAGGCTAGTTGAGAACACCTTTATTTATTTAACCAGGTAGGCTAGTTGAGAACACCTTTATTTAATTAACCAGGTAGGCTAGTTGAGAACACCTTTATTTATTTAATCAGGTAGACTAGTTGAGAACACCTTTATTTAATTAACCAGGTAGGCTAGCTGAGAACACCTTTATTTATTTAACCAGGTAGGCTAGCTGAGAACCTTTATTTATTTAACCAGGTAGGCTAGTTGAGAACACCTTTATTTATTTAACCAGGTAGGCTAGTTGAGAACACCTTTATTTAATTAACCAGGTAGGCTAGTTGAGAACACCCTCATTTATTTAATCAGGTAGACTAGTTGAGAACACCTTTATTTAATTAACCAGGTAGGCTAGCTGAGAACACCTTTATTTATTTAACCAGGTAAGCTAGCTGAGAACACCTTTATTTATTTAACCAGGTAGGCTAGCTGAGAACACCTTTATTTATTTGACCAGGTAGGGTAGCTGAGAACCTTTATTTATTTAACCAGGTAGGCTAGCTGAGAACACCTTTATTTATTTAACCAGGTAGGCTAGCTGAGAACACCTTTATTTAATTAACCAGGTAGGCTAGTTGAGAACACCTTTATTTAATTAACCAGGTAGGCTAGTTGAGAACACCTTTATTTAATTAACCAGGTAGGCTAGTTGAGAACACCTTGGTTTATTTAACCAGGTAGGCTAGCTGAGAACACCTTTATTTATTTAACCAGGTAGGCCAGTTGAGAACACCTTTATTTACTTAACCAGGTAGGCTAGTTGAGAACACCTTTATTTAATTAACCAGGTAGGCTAGTTGAGAACACCTTTATTTAACCAGGTAGGCTAGTTGAGAACACCTTTATTTAATTAACCAGGTAGGCTAGTTGAGAACACCTTTATTTACTTAACCAGGTAGGCTAGTTGAGAACACCTTTATTTAATTAACCAGGTAGGCTAGTTGAGAACACCTTTATTTAATTAACCAGGTAGGCTAGTTACCTTTATTTAACCAGGTAGGCTAGTTGAGAACACCTTTATTTAATTAACCAGGTAGGCCAGTTGAGAACACCTTTATTTAACCAGGTAGTTGAGAACACCTTTATTTATTTAACCAGGTAGGCTAGTTGAGAACACCTTTATTTAATTAACCAGGTAGGCTAGCTGAGAACACCTTTATTTAATTAACCAGGTAGGCCAGTTGAGAACACCTTTATTTAACCAGGTAGGCTAGTTGAGAACACCTTTATTTAATTAACCAGGTAGTTGAGAACACTTTTATTTATTTAACCAGGTAGGCTAGTTGAGAACACCTTTATTTAATTAACCAGGTAGGGTAGTTGAGAACACCTTTATTTAATTAACCAGGTAGGCTAGTTGAGAACACCTTTATTTAATTAACCAGGTAGGCTAGCTGAGAACACCTTTATTTATTAACCAGGTAGGCTAGCTGAGAACACCTTTATTTAATTAACCAGGTAGGCCAGTTGAGAACACCTTTATTTAACCAGGTAGGCTAGTTGAGAACACCTTTATTTAATTAACCAGGTAGGCCAGTTGAGAACACCTTTATTTATTTAACCAGGTAGGCCAGTTGAGACACCTTTATTTATTTAACCAGGTAGGCTAGCTGAGAACAAGTTCTCATTTACAACAGTGACTTGGCCAAGATAAAGCAAAAGCAGTGTGAACAGACAACACAGAGTTCCACGTGGAGAACAACAATAAACAAGTCAATAACACAGTAGAAAAAAAGAAAAAAAAAGAGAGTCTATATACATTGTGTGAAAAAGGCCTGAGGAGATAATTACAATTTAGATTAAGCAGATTAACAGTGGGAGTGCTAAACTGAGTTTAAACTGAGTTGAAATGTATTTTGTATTTGTAATGTACTACATAAGTAGTACGTAACACCACTCATAAAAACAAAACTTTTAGGAACACCAGAATGTACCATTGATTTGTCAGAGGACCAACCATTCACAGAGACCAACTGATATCTTTCTGACAGATAGTTCTGGCCTGGTGGAGATCCTTTCTAAACCAGGCCAGAACTATCTAAACCGGGCCAGAACTATCTAAACCAGGCCAGAACTATCTAAACCAGGCCAGAACTTTCTAAACCAGGCCAGAACTATCTAAACCGGGCCAGAACTATCTAAACTGGGCCAGAACTATCTAAACCGGGCCAGAACTATCTAAACCGGGCCAGAACTATCTAAACCAGGCCAGAACTTGTCCGTGTCAACCAATTAGGATTTCCAGTCTCTCCTACAGAATGTGGTGATCGATGGTGTCGAAAGCAGCACTAAGGTTTAGGAGCACGAGGACAGATATAGAGGTCTGATGCCATTAAAGGGTCCACCTTCTCCAGTGCAGTCTCAGTGCTATGATGGGCTCTTAAAACCAGACTGATACGTTTCATATACATTATTTGTCTTCAGGAAGGCAGTGAGTTGCTGTGCAACGTTAAGTTTAGAGTTTCAGTTAGATGGTTAACTGATTTAGGTGGAGGAAGCTAATACCCCGTAGTCGGAGGGAGCTAATACCCTGTAGGTGGAGGGAGCTAATAACCTGTAGGTGGAGGGAGCTAATACCCCGTAGTCAGAGGGAGCTAATAGCCTGTAGGTGGAGGGAGCTAATACCCTGTAGGTGGAGGGAGCTAATACCCCGTAGTCAGAGGGAGCTAATACCCTGTAGGTGGAGGGAGCTAATACCCCGTAGTCAGAGGGAGCTAATACCCTGTAGGTGGAGGGAGCTAATACCCCGTAGTCGGAGGGAGCTAATACCCTGTAGTCGGAGGGAGCTAATACCCTGTAGGTGGAGGGAGCTAATACCCTGTAGGTGGAGGGAGCTAATACCCCGTAGTCAGAGGGAGCTAATAGCCTGTAGGTGGAGGGAGCTAATACCCTGTAGTCGGAGGGAGCTAATACCCTGTAGGTGGAGGGAGCTAATACCCTGTAGGTGGAGGGAGCTAATACCCCGTAGTCAGAGGGAGCTAATACCCTGTAGGTGGAGGGAGCTAATACCCCGTAGTCGGAGGGAGCTAATACCCTGTAGGTGGAGGGAGCTAATACCCCGTAGTCAGAGGGAGCTAATACCCTGTAGGTGGAGGGAGCTAATACCCTGTAGGTGGAGGGAGCTAATACCCTGTAGGTGGAGGGAGCTAATACCCCGTAGTCGGAGGGAGCTATTACCCTGTAGTCGGAGGGAGCTAATACCCTGTAGGTGGAGGGAGCTAATACCCTGTAGGTGGAGGGAGCTAATACCCTGTAGGTGGAGGGAGCTAATACCCTGTAGGTGGAGGGAGCTAATACCCCGTAGTCAGAGGGAGCTAATACCCTGTAGGTGGAGGGAGCTAATACCCTGTAGGTGGAGGGAGCTAATACCCTGTAGGTGGAGGGAGCTAATACCCCGTAACTGTTGGAAGAGAGACCTGAGAATGCTCGGTCTCTGACTGACTCGTTGCTTAGTGCGGAAAACCGTTTGAGCGTTTCTATCGCCTGAATGAGTGACACTGGATGAGCATTCTGTTCAAGGGGATTAACACCACTACCTGTATGTACTGAATGAGTGACACTGGATGAGCATTCTGTTCAAGGGGATTAACACCACTACCTGTATGTACTGGGGGTCAGAGAGAGAGTTTCGTCCTTTCACTTATATTACCCTTGCGTCACGATTGCATCTGAAGCCGAGCTTTTGCAACTTGGCTATTTTCACGATAAGGCGATGGTTCTCCTGTATATGAAGAGTACAGTGACTGTAATTAGAATTAATAATGGTACTTTGCCTTTTTTTCGGGTCGGAGGAGGCCCTGCAGATCTACAGTCCAGATAAAGAGTCCGGGGTGAAAAAGTGGATTTAAAAAAAGTTGTGTGTGAGGACAAAACTAAGATTTTGGTAAAACTTGTTAAAAACCGAGTTTTATTAAATAGTTATTTAGAGTAAAAAGCAGAAATGGTTTGGCAGGTAGCCAAGGAGCAACAAAACAGTACCTCAGTACGGATACAACGTGGAACTACGGTGAGGTTTGGACTGTCAGTCAAACAGGCCAGAGAAAGACAAGCCTCAGGCCTACGTGTCAACAGGAATCATTTCTGCTCTCGTTGATGCAGAGTGGCTAGATGGATGCCTTGACTAGAACGAAGCAAGGTAGCTAACACGCACACGAACACACACACACACACACACACACACACACACACACACACACACACACACACACACACACACAGGCTTGTTCTGTAGCTATGGCTGTAGGGCTACAAGAGTGAATTCCTAAATGGCACTTTACTCCCTACATATATTCTATTCCCTTTGGGCCCTGGTCAAGAAGTGCACTATATAGGGAATAGGGATCTATAGGGCTCTGGTCTAAAGTAATGCACTATATATAGGGAATAGGGTTCTATAGGGTTCTGGTCTAAAGTAGTGCACTATATATAGGGAATAGGGTTCTATAGGGCTCTGGTCTAAAGTAGTGCACTATATATAGGGAATAGGGTTCTATAGGGCTCTGGTCTAAAGTAGTGCACTATATAGGGAATAGGGTTCTATAGGGCCTTGGTCAAGTAGTGCACTATATAGGGAATAGGGTTCTATAGGGCCCTGGTCAAGTAGTGCACTATTTAGGGAATGTGGTTCTATAGGGCCCTGGTCAAGTAGTGCACTATATATAGGGAATGTGGTTCTATAGGGCTCTGGTCTAAAGTAGTGCACTATATATAGGGAATAGGGCTGTATAGGGCTCTGGTCTAAAGTAGTGCACTATATAGGGAATGTGGTTCTTTAGGGCTCTGGTCTAAAGTAGTGCACTATATATAGGGAATAGGGCTGTATAGGGCTCTGGTCTAAAGTAGTGCACTATATATAGGGAATAGGGTTCTATAGGGCTCTGGTCTAAAGTAGTGCACTATATATAGGGAATAGGGCTGTATAGGGCCCTGGTCAAGTAGTGCACTATATAGGGAATGTGGTTCTATAGGGCTCTGGTCTAAAGTAGTGTACTATATAGGGAATGTGGTTCTATAGGGCCCTGGTCAAGTAGTGTACTATATAGGGAATGTGGTTCTATAGGGCCCTGGTCAAGTAGTGTACTATATAGGGAATGTGGTTCTATAGGGCCCTGGTCAAGTAGTGTACTATATAGGGAATAGGGTTCTATAGGGCCCTGGTCAAGTAGTGCACTATATAGGGAATAGGGTTCTATAGGGCCCTGGTCAAGTAGTGCACTATATAGGGAATAGGGTTCTATAGGGCCCTGGTCAAGTAGTGCACTATATATGGAATGTGGTTCTATAGGGCTCTGGTCTAAAGTAGTGCACTATATAGGGAATATTGTTCTATAGGGCTCTGGTCTAAAGTAGTGCACTATATAGGGAATAGGGTTCTATAGGGCTCTGGTCTAAAGTAGTGCACTATATATAGGGAATAGGGCTGTATAGGGCCCTGGTCAAGTAGTGCACTATATAGGGAATGTGGTTCTATAGGGCTCTTGTCTAAAGTAGTGTACTATATTAGGGAATGTGGTTCTCTAGGTTTCTGGTCTAAAGTAGTGTACTTAATTAGGGAATGTGGTTCTATAGGGCTCTGGTCTAAAGTAGTGTACTATATTAGGGAATGTGGTTCTATAGGGCTCTGGTCTAAAGTAGTGTACTATATTAGGGAATGTGGTTCTATAGGGCTCTGGTCTAAAGTAGTGTACTATATTAGTGAATGTGGTTCTATAGGGCTCTGGTCTAAAGTAATGTACTATATAGGGAATAGGGTTCTATAGGGCTCTGGTCTAAAGTAGTGCACTATATAGGGAATAGGGTTCTATAGAGCTCTGGTCTAAAGTAGTGCACTATATATAGGGAATAGGGTTCTATAGAGCTCTGGTCTAAAGTAGTGCACTACGTAGTTAAAAGGGTTCCATTTGGGATACAGTAAAATGTATTATTAAATATATTTGTATACATTATTATTTCTGACAAGATCGATGTCAATAGTTGAGTGTTTAACTAAAGGTTGTATCTTTGTTCTGACATGATATCCTCTCCGCAGGGCAGAGCCTTACTCCCTTTCCCATAGACTGAAAACATCTCATCTAAATCCAAAGTCCTTTTTAATTATTTAAAAACCCGGAAGGGCTTGCATGTAATATTTAAACACATTCAGGCATTCTGCAGATGAGGAAAATAAGGAAAAAAATATCATAAGATTGAGAGACTGAGAGGTAGCTGTTATTTCACCCCCCCCCCCAAAAAAATGTAATGAACAGTTTGTTGATTGTTTTCTTATTCAATATTAAACAAGGTTTTAATTTGTTATTCCATTTGTTCCACTATTAATTAAGCAGCAATTGCTTGTGATGTAATGTCAGGTACATGTACTGCATCCATCCATCCATACATACATCCTCTATCTCTATCTATCAGTTACATGTAGTGCCTCATCCATCCTCTATCTCTATCTATCAGGTACATGTACTGCCTAATCCATCCTCTATCTCTATCTATCAGGTACATGTAGTGCCTCATCCATCTTCTATCTCTATCTATCAGTTACATGTACTGCATCCATCCATCCATCCATCCATCATCTATCTCTATATGTCAGTTACATGTACTGCCTCATCCATCCTCTATCTCTATATGTCAGTTACATGTACTGCCTCATCCATCCTCTATCTCTATATGTCAGTTACATGTACTGCCTCATCCATCCTCTATCTCTATATGTCAGTTACATGTACTGCATTCATCCATCTTCTATCTCTATCTATCAGTTACATGTACTGCCTCATCCATCCATCCATCCTCTATCTCTGTCAGGTACACGTCCTGCCTCATCCATCCATCCTCTATCTATATCTGTTAGTTACATGTACTGCAGTCATCCATCCTCTATCTCTATCTATCAGTTACATGTACTGCCTCATCCATCCATCCATCCTCTATCTCTGTCAGGTACATGTCCTGCCTCATCCATCCATCCTCTATCTCTATCTGTTAGTTACATGTACTGCAGTCATCCATCCTCTATCTCTATCTATCAGTTACATGTACTGCCTCATCCATCCTCTATCTCTATATATCAGTTACATGTACTGCCTCATCCATCCTCTATCTCTATCTATCAGTTACATGTACTGCCTCATCCATCCATCCTCTATCTCTATCTATCAGGTTCATGTACTGCATTCATCCATCCATCCTCTATCTCTATCTATCAGGTTCATGTACTGCCTCATTCATCCATCCTCTATCTCTATCTATCAGTTACATGTACTGCCTCATCCATCCAAAAGTATAAATAATTTCAAATGCATACACAATAATATCCACCTTATGATCCACAGTATGATCCACAGTCTGATCCACAGTCTGGTCCACAGTCTGATCCACAGTCTGATCCACAGCATGATCCACAGCATGGTCCACAGTCTGATCCACAGTCTGATCCACAGTCTGATCCACGGTCTGTTCCACGGTCTGATCCACAGTCTGATCCACAGTCTGGTCCACAGTGTGAACCACAGTCTGATCCACAGTCTGATCCACAGTCTGGTCCACAGTCTGGTCCACAGTCTGGTCCACAGTCTGAACCACAGTCTTATCCACAGTCTGGTCCACAGTCTGATCCACAGTCTGATCCACAGCCTGATCCACAGTCTGATCCACAGTCTAATCCACAGTCTGGTCCACAGTCTGATCCACAGTCTGATCCACAGTCTGAACCACAGTCTGATCCACAGTCTGATCCACAGTCTGATCCACGGTCTGTTCCACGGTCTGATCCACAGTCTTATCCACAGGCTGGTCCACAGTCTGATCCACAGTCTGATCCACAGCCTGATCCACAGTCTGATCCACAGTCTAATCCACAGTCTGATCCACAGTCTGATCCACAGTCTAATCCACAGTCTGATCCACAGTCTAATCCACAGTCTGATCCACAGTCTGATCCACAGTCTGATCCACAGTCTGATCCACAGTCTGATCCACAGTCTGATCCACAGTCTGGTCCACAGTCTAATCCACAGTCTGATCCACAGTCTGATCCACAGTCTAATCCACAGTCTGATCCACAGTCTGATCCACAGTCTAATCCACAGTCTGATCCACAGTCTGCTCCACAGTCTAATCCACAGTCTGATCCACAGTCTGATCCACAGTCTGATCCACAGTCTGATCCACAGTCTGATCCACAGTCTGATCCACAGTCTAATCCACAGTCTGATCCACAGTCTGATCCACAGTCTAATCCACAGTCTGATCCACAGTCTAATCCAGTCTAATCCGCAGTCTGATCCACAGTCTGACCCACAGTCTGATCCACAGAGTTTTTAAACCTAATCTGTATACCAGAGGAGGCTGGTGGCAAAAGCTAGACATGTGCTTTCAATGTGTTTAATGTGTTTTATACGGTTACATTGATTCCATTCCAGCCAATACAATGAGCCCGTCCTCCTATAGCTCCTCCCTCCAGCCTCCTCTGGTGGATACCATGGGAAGTGGCAGCACAGAATTATCAGCCTTACACAACTAGCTGGTCTCCATATGTAAATGTTATATCTTTCTACCAGAGATAATATAAGGTTAGTTCATTACATAAGAGTTATGAGGAGAGGGAACCAGATCAACCCTGTTAAACTTCATGGCTCCATCTCCTACTCTATTTCACTCTCTCAATCCCCCTCTCTCTCTATATATTCTCTCTCTCTCTCTCTCTCTCTCTCTCTCTATATATATATATATATACACTGCTCAAAAAAATAAAGGGAACACTAAAATAACACATCCTAGATCTGAATGAATTAAATATTCTTATGAAATACTGTTTTCTTTACATTAAAGTGGAAAACCACACTACAGGCTGATCCAACTTTGATGTAATGTCCTTAAAACAAGTCAAAATGAGGCTCAGTAGTGTGTGTGGCCTTCACGTGCCTGTATGACCTCCCTACAACGCCTGGGCATGCTCCTGATGAGGTGGCGGATGGTCTCAGGAGGTATCTCCTCCCAGACCTGGACTAAAGCATCCGCCAACTCCTGGACAGTCTGAGGTGCAACGTGGCGTTGGTGGATGGAGCGAGACATGACGTCACAGATGTGCTCAATTGGATTCAGGTCTGGGGAACGGGCGGGCCAGTCCATAGCATCAATGCCTTCCTCTTGCAGGAACTGCTGACACACTCCAGTCACATGAGGTCTAGCATTGTATTGTATTAGGAGGAACCCAGGGCCAACCGCACCAGCATATGGTCTCACAAGGGGTCTGAGGATCTCATCTCGGTACCTAATGTCAGTCAGGCTACCTCTGGCGAGCACATGGAGGGCTGTGCGGCCCCCCAAAGAAATGCCACCCCACACCATGACTGACCCACCGCCAAACCGGTCATGCTGGAGGATGTTGCAGGCAGCAGAACGTTCTCCACGGCGTCTCCAGACTGTCACGTCTGTCACATGTGCTCAGTGTGAACCAGCTTTCATCTGTGAAGAGCACAGGGCGCCAGTGGCGAATTTGCCAATCTTGGTGTTCTCTGGCAAATGTCAAACATCCTGCACGGTGTTGGGCTGTAAGCATAACCCCCACCTGTGGACATCGGGCCCTCATACCACCCTCATGGAGTCTGTTTCTGATCGTTTGAGCAGACACATGCACATTTGTGACCTGCTGGAGGTCATTTTGCAGGGCTCTGGCACTGCTCCTCCTGCTCCTCCTTGCACAAAGGTGGAGGTAGCGGTCCTGTTGCTGGGTTGTTGCCCTCCTACGGCCTCCTCCACGTCTCCTGATGTACTGGCCTGTCTCCTGGTAGCGCCATGCTCTGGACACTACGCTGACAGACACAGCAAACCTGCTTGCCACAGCTCGCATTGATGTGTCATCCTGGATGAGCTGCACTACCTGAGCCACTTGTGTGGGTTGTAGACTCCGTCTCATGCTACCACTAGAGTGAAAGCACCGCCAGCATTCAAAAGTGACCAAAACATCAGCCAGGAAGCATAGGAACTGAGAAGTGGTCTGTGGTCACCACCTGCAGAACCACTCCTTTATTGGGGGTGTCTTGCTAATTGTCTATAATTTCAACCTGTTCTCTATTCCATTTGCACAACAGCATGTCAAATTTATTGTCAATCAGTGTTGCTTCCTAAGTGGACAGTTTGATTTCACAGAAGTGTGATTGACTTGGAGTTACATTGTGTTGTTTAAGTGTTCCCTTTATTTTTTTGAGCAGTGTATATTATCTCTCTCTCTCTCTCGCAATCCCCCTCTCTCTCTATATATATATATATATATATATTATCTCTCTCTCTCTATATATATATATATATATATTATCTCTCTCTCTCTCTCTCGCTCTCTCAATCCCCCTCTCTCTCTATATATATATATATATACATTATCTCTCTCTCTCTCTCTCTCTCTCTCTCTCTCTCTCTCTCTCTCTCTTTCTCTTACCCTCTCTCTCTCTCTCTCTCCCTCTCTCTCTCTCTCTCTCTCTCTCTCAATTCAATTCAATTCAATTCAAGGGCTTTATTGGCATGGGAAACATGTGTTAACATTGCCAAAGCAAGTGAGGTAGACAACATACAAAGTGAATATATAAAGTGAAAAACAACTAAATTATTAATCAATTAACAGTAAACATTACACATACAGAGGTTTCAAAACAGTAAAGACATTACAAATGTCATATTATATATATATATACAGTGTTTTAACAATGTACAAATGGTTAAAGGACACAAGATAAAATAAATAAGCATAAATATGGGTTGTATTTACAATGGTGTGTGTTCTTCACTGGTTGCCCTTTTCTCGTGGCAACAGGTCACAAATCTTGCTGCTGTGATGTCACACTGTGGAATTTCACCCAGTAGATATGGGAGTTTTTCAAATTTGGATTTGTTTTCGAATTCTTTGTGGATCTGTGTAATCTGAGGGAAATATGTCTCTCTAATATGGTCATACATTGGGCAGGAGGTTAGGAAGTGCAGCTCAGTTTCCACCTCATTTTGTGGGCAGTGAGCACATAGCCCGTCTTCTCTTGAGAGCCATGTCTGCCTACGGCGGCCTTTCTCAATAGCAAGGCTATGCTCACTGAGTCTGTACATAGTCAAAGCTTTCCTTAATTTTGGGTCAGTCACAGTGGTCAGGTATTCTGCCGCTGTGTACTCTCTGTTTAGGGCCAAATAGCATTCTAGTTTGCTCTGTTTTTTTGTTAATTCTTTCCAATGTGTCAAGTAATTATCTTTTTGTTTTCTCATGATTTGGTTGGGTCTAATTGTGCTGTTGTCCTGGGGCTCTGTAGGGTGTGTTTGTGTTTGTGAACAGAGCCCCAGGACCAGCTTGCTTAGGGGACTCTTCTCCAGGTTCATCTCTCTGTAGGTGATGGCTTTGTAATGGAAGGTTTGTGAATCACTTCCTTTTAGGTGGTTGTAGAATTTAACGGCTCTTTTCTGGATTTTGATAATTAGTGGGTATCGGCCTAATTCTGCTCTGCATGCATTATTTGGTGTTCTACGTTGTACACGGAGGATATTTTTGCAGAATTCTGCGTGCAGAGTCTCAATTTGGTGTTTGTCCCATTTTGTGAAGTCTTGGTTGGTGAGCGGACCCCAGACCTCACAACCATAAAGGGCAATGGGCTCTCTCTCTCTCTCTCTCTTTCACTTTCTCTTACCCGCTCTCTCTCTCTCTCTCTCTCTCTCTCTCTCTCTTTCACTTTCTCTTACCCGCTCTCTCTCTCTCACTCTCTCTCTCTCTCTCTCTCTTTCCATCTCTCTCGCCCACTCTCTCTTTTTCTCTCTCTGTCTCGCACACTCTCTCTCTATCTTGCACTCCCTCTCATGTGTTTTCTATAAAAGCCCTTCTATCATTCAAGGCATCACAAAGAGCATGTTAAATGGACCTGCCTGTCGTCGCCTGTCGTCTTTGATACGTACAGGCTATTACATTACTAACCACAGGCAGGAAGATGTTCACTACGACCATGTTTGGTAAGATGGTGTTTAGCGGTTATCCCCCAGAAACAAACAGACTGGAAAGAAAGGAAGGGAAGGGAGAGAGGAGGATGTTGTTGGACAAACACTGGAGTCCATCTGATGTCTTTTCAAATAAAACATTTCTGTGGACTGAATGAACATACATTAATAAATTATAACTCAGTTGTTTAACTGTATATAGCTAGCAACAATATAGTATATCTCAGCTGTGTAACTGTATATAGCTAGCATCAATAAAATATATCTCAGCTGTTTAACTGTATATAGCTAGCGTATAATTCAATATAGTATATCTCAGCAGTTTAACTGTATATAGCTAGCATCAATATAGTATATCTCAGCTGTTTAACTGTATATAGCTAGCATCAATATAGTATATCTCAGCTGTTTAACTGTAAATAGCTAGCATCAATATAGTATATCTCAGCTGTTTAACTGTATATAGCTAGCATCAATATAGTATATCTCAGCTGTTTAACTGTATATGGCTAGCTACAATTCAATATACTATATATCAGCTGTTTAACTGTATATAGCTAGCATCAATATAGTATATCTCAGCTGTTCAACTGTATATAGCTAGCATATAATTCATTATAGTATATCTCAGCTGTTTAACTGTATATATCTAGCTACAATTCAATATAGTATATCTCAGATGTTTAACTGTATATCTAGCTACAATTCAATATAGTGTATCTCAGCTGTTTAACTGTATATAGCTAGCATCAATATAGTATATCTCTGCTGTTTAACTGTATATAGCTGACATCAATATAGTATATCTCAACTGTTTAACTGTAAATAGCTAGCATCAATAAAATATATTTCAGCTGTTTAACTGTATATAGCTAGCATCAATATAGTATATCTCAGCTGTTTAACTGTATATAGCTAGCATATAATTCAATATAGTATATCTCAGCTGTTTAACTGTAAATAGCTAGCATCAATAAAATATATTTCAGCTGTTTAACTGTATATAGCTAGCATCAATAAAATATATCTCAGCTGTTTAACTGTTTATAGCTAGCGTATAATTCAATATAGTATATCTCAGCTGTTTATCTGTATATAGCTAGCATCAATAAAATATATTTCAGCTGTTTAACTGTTTATAGCTAGCGTATAATCCAATATAGTATATCTCAGCTGTTTAACTGTATATATCTAGAATCAATATAGTATATCTCAGCTGTTTAACTGTATATAGCTAGCATCAATAAAATATATCTCAGCTGTTTAACTGTATATAGCTAGCGTATAATTCAATATAGTATATCTCAGTTGTTTAACTTTATATAGCTAGCATCAATATAGTATATATCAGCAGTTTAACTGTATATAGCTAGCATCAATAAAGCATATCTCAGCTGTTTAACTGTAAATAGCTAGCATCAATATAGTATATCTCAGCTGTTTAACTGTATATAGCTAGCATCAATATAGTATATCTCAGCTGTTTAACTGTATATGGCTAGCTACAATTCAATATACTATGTATCAGCTGTTCAACTTTATATAGCTAGCATCAATATAGTATATCTCAGCTGTTTAACTGTATATAGCTAGCATATAATTCAATATAGTATATCTCAGCTGTTTAACTGTATATATCTAGCTACAATTCAATATAGTATATCTCAGATGTTTAACTGTATATCTAGCTACAATTCAATATAGTGTATCTCAGCTGTTTAACTGTATATAGCTAGCATCAATATAGTATATCTCTGCTGTTTAACTGTATATAGCTAGCATCAATATAGTATATCTCAGCTGTTTAACTGTATATAGCTAGCATATAATTCAATATAGTATATCTCAGCTGTTTAACTGTATATAGCTAGCATCAATATAGTATATCTCAGCTGTTTAACTGTATATAGCTAGCATCAATATAGTATATCTCAGCTGTTTAACTGTATATAGCTAGCGTATAATTCAATATAGTATATCTCAGCTGTTTATCTGTATATAGCTAGCATCAATAAAATATATTTCAGCTGTTTAACTGTATATAGCTAGCATCAATATAGTATATCTCAGCTGTTTAACTGTATATAGCTAGCATATAATTCAATATAGTATATCTCAGCTGTTTAACTGTAAATAGCTAGCATCAATAAAATATATTTCAGCTGTTTAACTGTATATAGCTAGCATCAATAAAATATATCTCAGCTGTTTAACTGTTTATAGCTAGCGTATAATTCAATATAGTATATCTCAGCTGTTTATCTGTATATAGCTAGCATCAATAAAATATATTTCAGCTGTTTAACTGTTTATAGCTAGCGTATAATCCAATATAGTATATCTCAGCTGTTTAACTGTATATATCTAGAATCAATATAGTATATCTCAGCTGTTTAACTGTATATAGCTAGCATCAATAAAATATATCTCAGCTGTTTAACTGTATATAGCTAGCGTATAATTCAATATAGTATATCTCAGCTGTTTAACTTTATATAGCTAGCATCAATATAGTATATATCAGCAGTTTAACTGTATATAGCTAGCATCAATAAAGTATATCTCAGCTGTTTAACTGTAAATAGCTAGCATCAATATAGTATAACTCAGCTGTTTAACTGTATATAGCTAGCATCAATATAGTATATCTCAGCTGTTTAACTGTATATGGCTAGCTACAATTCAATATACTATATATCAGCTGTTCAACTTTATATAGCTAGCATCAATATAGTATATCTCAGCTGTTTAACTGTATATAGCTAGCATATAATTCAATATAGTATATCTCAGCTGTTTAACTGTATATATCTAGCTACAATTCAATATAGTATATCTCAGATGTTTAACTGTATATCTAGCTACAATTCAATATAGTGTATCTCAGCTGTTTAACTGTATATAGCTAGCATCAATATAGTATATCTCTGCTGTTTAACTGTATATAGCTAGCATCAATATAGTATATCTCAGCTGTTTAACTGTATATAGCTAGCATATAATTCAATATAGTATATCTCAGCTGTTTAACTGTATATAGCTAGCATCAATATAGTATATCTCAGCTGTTTAACTGTATATAGCTAGCATCAATATAGTATATCTCAGCTGTTTAACTGTATATAGCTAGCATATAATTCAATATAGTATATCTCAGCTGTTTAACTGTATATAGCTAGCATCAATATAGTATATCTCAGCTGTTTAACGGTATATAGCTAGAACCAATATAGTATATCTCAGATGCTAACTGTATATAGCTAGCATCAATATAGTATATCTCAGCTGTTTAACTGTATATAGCTAGCGTATAATTAAATATAGTATATCTCAGCTGTTTAACTGTAAATAGCTAGCATCAATATAGTATATTTCAACTGTTTAACTGTATATAGCTAACATCAATATAGTATATCTCAGCTGTTTAACTGTATATAGCTAGCGTATAATTCAATATAGTATATCTCAGCTGTTTAACTGTAAATAGCTAGCATCAATATAGTATATTTCAACTGTTTAACTGTATATAGCTAACATCAATATAGTATATCTCAGCTGTTTAACTGTATATAGCTAGCATCAATAAAATATATCTCAGCTGTTTAACTGTATATAGCTAGCATCAATATAGTATATCTCAGCTGTTTAACTGTATATAGCTGACATCAATATAGTATATCTCAGCTGTTTAACTGTATATAGCTAGCTACCATTCAATATAGTATATCTCAGCTGTTTAACTGTAAATAGCTAGCATCAATATAGTATATCTCAGCTGTTTAACTGTATATAGCTAGCATCAATATAGTATATCTCAGCTGTTTAACTGTATATAGCTAGCATCAATATAGTATATCTCAACTGTGTAACTGTATATAGCTAGCATCAATATAGTATATTTCAACTGTTTAACTGTATATAGCTTGCATCAATATAGTATATCTCAGCTGTTTAACTGTAAATAGCTAGCATCAATATAGTATATTTCAACTGTTTAACTGTATATAGCTAGCATATAATTCAATATAGTATATCGCATCTGTTTACCTGTAAATAACTAGCATCAATATAGTATATCTCAGCTGTTTAACTTTAAATAGCTAGCATCAATATAGTATATTTCAACTGTTTAACTGTATATAGCTAGCATCAATATAGTATATTTTAGCTGTTTAACTGTACAGTGCCTTGCAAAAGTATTCGGCCCCCTTGAACTTTGCGACCTATTGCCATATTTCAGGCTTCAAACATAAAGATATAAAACTGTATTTTTTGTGAAGAATCAACAGCAAGTGGGACACAATCATGAAGTGGAACGACATTTATTGGATATTTCAAACTTTTTTAACAAATCAAAAACTGAAAAATTGGGCGTGCAA
Source organism: Oncorhynchus clarkii lewisi (assembly GCF_045791955.1). Lineage (NCBI taxonomy): Eukaryota > Metazoa > Chordata > Actinopteri > Salmoniformes > Salmonidae > Oncorhynchus > Oncorhynchus clarkii. The sequence goes on along the minus strand of NC_092164.1, from coordinate 11,315,283 downwards.
AATTATTCAGCCCCTTTACTTTCAGTGCAGCAAACTCTCTTCAGAAGTTCAGTGAGGATCTCTGAATGATCCAATGTTGACCTAAATGACTAATGATGATAAATACAATCCACCTGTGTGTAATCAAGTCTCCGTATAAATGCACCTGCACTGTGATAGTCTCAGAGGTCCGTTAAAAGCGCAGAGAGCATCATGAAGAACAAGGAACACACCAGGCAGGTCCGAGATACTGTTGTGAAGAAGTTTAAAGCCGGATTTGGATACAAAAAGATTTCCCAAGCTTTAAACATCCCAAGGAGCACTGTGCCAGCGATAATATTGAAATGGAAGGAGTATCAGACCACTGCAAATCTACCAAGACCTGGCCGTCCCTCTAAACTTTCAGCTCATACAAGGAGACGACTGATCAGAGATGCAGCCAAGAGGCCCATGATCACTCTGGATGAACTGCAGAGATCTACAGCTGAGGTGGGAGACTCTGTCCATAGGACAACAATCAGTCGTATATTGCACAAATCTGGCCTTTATGGAAGAGTGGCAAGAAGAAAGCCATTTCTTAAAGATATCCATAAAAAGTGTTGTTTAAAGTTTGCCACAAGCCACCTGGGAGACACACCAAACATGTGGAAGAAGGTGCTCTGGTCAGATGAAACCAAAATTGAACTTTTTGGCAACAATGCAAAACGTTATGTTTGGCGTAAAAGCAACACAGCTGAACACACCATCCCCACTGTCAAACATGGTGGTGGCAGCATCATGGTTGGGCCTGCTTTTCTTCAGCAGGGACAGGGAAGATGGTTAAAATTGATGGGAAGATGGATGGAGCCAAATACAGGACCATTCTGGAAGAAAACCTGATGGAGTCTGCAAAAGACCTGAGACTGGGACGGAGATTTGTCTTCCAACAAGACAATGATCCAAAACATAAAGCAAAATCTACAATGGAATGGTTCAAAAATAAACATATCCAGGTGTTAGAATGGCCAAGTCAAAGTCCAGACCTGTATCCAATCGAGAATCTGTGGAAAGAACTGAAAATTGCTGTTCACAAATGCTCTCCATCCAACCTCACTGAGCTCGAGCTGTTTTGCAAGGAGGAATGGGAAAAAATGTCAGTCTCTCGATGTGCAAAACTGATAGAGAGACACACCCCAAGCGACTTACAGCTGTAATCGCAGCAAAAGGTGGCGCTACAAAGTATTAACTTAAGGGGGCTGAATAATTTTGCACGCCCAATTTTTCAGTTTTTGATTTGTTAAAGTATATCTCAGCTGTTTAACTGTATATAGCTAGCATATAATTCAATATAGTATATCTCAACTGTTTAACTGTATATAGCTAGCATCAATTCAATATAGTATATCTCAACTGTTTAACTGTATATAGCTAGCATCAATTCAATATAGTATATCTCAGCTGTTTAACTGTATATAGCTAGCATCAATTCAATATAGTATATCTCAGCTGTTTAACTGTATATAGCTAGCATATATAGTATATCTCAACTGAGCAGACACGGGAGGCAGACACGGGAGGCAGACCCAGAGGCAGACACGGGAGGCAGACACGGGAGGCAGAGACCCAGAGGCAGACACGGGAGGTAGACACGGGAGGTAGACATGGGAGGCAGACACGGGAGGCAGACACGGGAGACAGACACGGGAGACAGACACGGGAGGCAGACACGGGAGGCAGAGACCCAGAGGCAGATACGGGAGGCAGACACGGGAGGCAGACACGGGAGACAGACACGGGAGACAGACACGGGAGGCAGAGACCCAGAGGCAGACCCGGGAGGCAGACACGGGAGACAGACACGGGAGGCAGAGACCCAGAGGCAGACACGGGAGGCAGACACGGGAGGCAGACACGGGAGGCAGAGACCCAGAGGCAGACACGGGAGGCAGACACGGGAGGCAGACACGGGAGACAGACACGGGAGATAGACACGGGAGGCAGAGACCCAGAGGCAGACACGGGAGGCAGACACGGGAGGCAGACACGGGAGGCAGAGACCCAGAGGCAGACACGGGATGCAGACACGGGAGGCAGACACGGGAGGCAGAGACCCAGAGGCAGACACGGGAGGCAGACACGGGAGGCAGACACGGGAGGCAGAGACCCAGAGGCAGACACGGGAGGCAGACACGGGAGGCAGACACGGGAGACAGAGACCCAGAGGCAGACACGGGAGGCAGACACGGGAGGCAGACACGGGAGGCAGAGACCCAGAGGCAGACCCGGGAGGCAGAGACCCAGAGGCAGACCCGGGAGGCAGAGACCCAGAGGCAGACCCGGGAGGCAGAGACCCAGAGGCAGACCCGGGAGGCAGAGACCCAGAGGCAGACCCGGGAGGCAGACACGGGAGACAGATGGTTTGAGTCTTTTGATATTTATTAATAATAAAACAAAAAGGGGTAGGCAAGAGAATGGTGGTGGACAGGGTCAAAGGTCAAAACCAGTTCAGAGGCCAGGAGGTACAGTCTGGCAGGCAGGTTCAGAGTCCAGGAGGTACAGTCTGGCAGACAGGTTCAGAGTCCAGGAGGTACAGTCTGGCAGGCGGGTACAGAGTCCAGAAAACAGGCAAGGGTCAAAACCGGGAGGACTAGCAAAAAGAGAATAGAAAAGGCAGGAGTACGGGGAAAATCACGCTGGTTGACTAGGAACATACAAGAAGAACTGGCACAGACAGACAGACATCACAGGTTTAAATACCCAGGGGACAATGGGGAAGATGGGTGATACCTGGACGAGGGTGGAGACAAGCACACGGATAGATGAATCAGATCAGGGTGTGACAACGGGATGGGCTTGGAGAAATGTAACCACTCTCACATTCATATCCTGAGTTTATGGATGCAGGGGCTGACCATCCATGATGTAAGAATTATCATGTTTTTAAAATGATAATTTTAATCATGTTTTTAAAATGATAATTTTAATCATGTTTTAAAAAATTTAATTTGAATCATGTTTTTAAAATTATAATTTTAATCATGTTTTTAAAATTTAATTTTAATCATGTTTTGAAAGCTGTGTAATGTCTGTTTCAAATGACGTTGTTTACAAACTTTGCCGTAAAACAAGCTTATATTTTGGGTTCTGACGGGGTACGACAGTTGAACTGAGTTCATGAGGCATCTACAAGTTATAATCAATCGCAGAATGCCCATTTAAACAAAACAAAAAAATTCTGAGCAGTTCTATTAGTAGAAGAGAAAATATTTGTTCAATGTTTTGTAGAATACAACATAGCTCAGTATTTGGATAATTTATTTTATCCAGATTTTGTTGCTCATCTTTATCAAGGGTATCAATAATTTTAGAGATGACAGTATAAGATATTCACATCTGGAGAGATTGGTTTATGTCTTCATGTCCCAACGTCAGACACCGACCTGCAGTAAGTCACGCATGACATCGATGCATGAGAATAGAGAGAGAACAGTCTCTCATGTCCAAAGCACATTCATTGAATCACTGACGGGCACTGTTGACACTACTCCTAGCAGGCTGGTTTAGCCGTTAAGCCTCTATCACCTGCAGCACAGGTTGAAACAAACACATAGAATCTCACTTGTTCTGTAGTCCGACTGACCAGCGTTCTGTCAATAATTGAACCGGCTTCTAGAACACTCACAGCATTCTGAAATCCGATCAAGGAACATTGTGATTTCTCTGGGACCTATTAAAAAACAGTCGGACTCCGCACTAACAAACTATAGACACGTAAAAAACAGACTATAGACTCCTAACCAACAGACTATAGACTCCTAACCAACAGACTATAGACCCCTAACCAACAGACTATAGACTCCTAACCAACAGACTATAGACTCCTAACCAACAGACTATAGACTCCTAACCAACAGACTATAGACTCCTAACCAATAGACTATAGACTCCTAACCAACAGACTATAGACTCCTAACCAACAGACTACAGACTCCTAACCAACAGACTATAGACTCATAACCAACAGACTACAGACTCCTAACCAACAGACTACAGACTCCTAACCAACAGACTATAGACCCCTAACCAACAGACTATAGACTCCTAACCAACAGACTATAGACTCCTAACCAACAGACTATAGACTCCTAACCAACAGACTATAGACTCCTAACCAAAATGCCAACAGACTCCTAACCAACAGACTATAGACTCCTAACCCACAGACTACAGACTCCTAACCAACAGACTATAGACCCCTAACCAACAGACTATAGACTCCTAACCCACAGACTACAGACTCCTAACCAACAGACTATAGACCCCTAACCAACAGACTATAGACTCCTAACCAACATACTATAGACCCCTAACCAACAGACTATAGACCCCTAACCAACAGACTATAGACTCCTAACCAACAGACTACAGACTCCTAACCAACAGACTATAGACCCCTAACCAACAGACTATAGACTCCTAACCAACAGACTATAGACTCCTAACCAACAGACTACAGACTCCTAAACAACAGACTACAGACTCCTAACGAACAGACTACAGACTCCTAACCAACAGACTATAGACTCCTAACCAACAGACTACAGACTCCTAACCAACAGACTATAGACTCCTAACCAACTGACTATAAGCTCCTAACCAACAGACTATAGACTCCTAACCAACAGACTATAGACTCCTAACCAACAAGTTATAGACTCCTAACCAACAGACTATGGACTCCTAACCTATAGACTATAGGCTCTTAACCAACAGACTATGGGCTCCTAAACAACAGACTTTAGACTCCTAACCAACAGACTATAGACTCCTAACCAAAATGCCAACAGACTCCTAACCAACAGACTATAGACTCCTAACCCACAGACTACAGACTCCTAACCAACAGACTATAGACCCCTAACCAACAGACTATAGACTCCTAACCCACAGACTACAGACTCCTAACCAACAGACTATAGACCCCTAACCAACAGACTATAGACTCCTAACCAACATACTATAGACCCCTAACCAACAGACTATAGACCCCTAACCAACAGACTATAGACTCCTAACCAACAGACTACAGACTCCTAACCAACAGACTATAGACCCCTAACCAACAGACTATAGACTCCTAACCAACAGACTATAGACTCCTAACCAACAGACTACAGACTCCTAAACAACAGACTACAGACTCCTAACGAACAGACTACAGACTCCTAACCAACAGACTATAGACTCCTAACCAACAGACTACAGACTCCTAACCAACAGACTATAGACTCCTAACCAACAGACTATAGACTCCTAACCAACTGACTATAAGCTCCTAACCAACAGACTATAGACTCCTAACCAACAGACTATAGACTCCTAACCAACAAGTTATAGACTCCTAACCAACAGACTATGGACTCCTAACCTATAGACTATAGGCTCTTAACCAACAGACTATGGGCTCCTAAACAACAGACTTTAGACTCCTAACCAACAGACTATAGACTCCTAACCAACAAGTTATAGACTCCTAACCAACAGACTATGGACTCCTAACCAACAGACTATAGACCCCTAACCAACAGACTATAGACCCCTAACCAACGGACTATAGACCCCTAACCAACAGACTATAGACTCCTAACCAACAGACTATAGACTCCTAACCAACAGACTATAGACTCCTAACCAACAGACTATAGACTCCTAACCAACAGACTATAGACCCCTAACCAACAGACTATAGACTCCTAACCAACAGACTATAGACCCCTAACCAACAGACTATAGACCCCTAACCAACAGACTATAGACTCCTAACCAACAGACTATAGACCCCTAACCAACAGACTATAGACCCCTAACCAACAGACTATAGACTCCTAACCAACAGACTATAGACTCCTAACCAACAGACTATAGACTCCTAACCAACAGACTACAGACTCCTAACCAACAGACTACAGACTCCTAACCAACAGACTACAGACTCCTAACCAACAGACTACAGACTCCTAACCAACAGACTATAGACTCCTAACCAACAGACTATAGACTCCTAACCAACAGACTATAGACCCCTAACCAACAGACTATAGACTCCTAACCAACAAGTTATAGACTCCTAACAAGCAGGCTATGGAAATCCCAGATGCTGCCTTCTCCTTCTCTTCACTTTTCTGTCCACCATTTTAGATGCTGCCTTCTCTTCACTTTTCTGTCCACCATTTTAGATGCTGCCTTCTCCTTCTCTTCACTTTTCTGTCCACCATTTTAGATGCTGCCTTCTCTTCACTTTTCTGTCCACCATTTTAGATGCTGCCTTCTCTTCACTTTTCTGTCCACCATTTTAGACGCTGCCTTCTCCTTCTCTTCACTTTTCTGTCCACCATTTTAGATGCTGCCTTATCCTTCTCTTCACGTTTCTGTCCACCATTTTAGATGCTGTCTTCTCCTTCTCTTCACTATTCCGTCCACCATTTTAGATGCTGTCTTCTCCTTCTCTTCACTATTCCGTCCACCATTTTAGATGCTGCCTTCTCCTTCTCTTCACTATTCCGTCCACCATTTTAGATGCTGCCTTCTCCTTCTCTTCACTATTCTGTCCACCATTTTAGATGCTGCCTTCTCCTTCTCTTCACTATTCTGTCCACCATTTTAGATGCTGCCTTCTCCTTCTCTTCACTGTTACTCCTCTTCTTCCCGCTCCTCTGTCGTCTTACAGGCTTTGTCCCACGTTGCACCCTGTCGGCACTGTGGGCATCTGGTCACAAGTACTGTACTGTCTAGGGAATAGAATGCAGTTCGGGAGGAAACCTTACGTCTCCATGCCGGGCAGAGACGGCCATCGATCTTCATGAGGTGTGTGATACACATGGTTTCCCCTCTGGTGCTACCTGCTCCGTCAGGAGATTGGAGGCCGTCGGATGACTGATCGGACTGATAAAGCTTCTCTCTCATCTCACTGACAACGCCTTTTCATCCCGTCCCCCCACCCTGCCTGATTCTCCTTTCGACACGCTAGCTTTACGTGGGCCTAACATACTATAGAAATAGGATTCAACCCTTCAAGAGTCACATGGACCTGTAACACTGTACTTGTCTGTCTCTATGTGGTCCTATAGCAGACCACTGTAAAATTGACTGTGTCTGTCTCTATCTGGTCCTATAGAAGACTACTGTAAAATTAACTGTGTCTGTCTCTATGTGGTCCTATAGCAGACTACTGTAAAACTGACTGTGTCTGTCTCTATCTGGTCCTATAGCAGACCACTGCAAAATTGACTGTGTCTGTCTCTATGTGGTCCTATAGCAGACTACTGTAAAATTGACTGTGTCTGTCTCTATGTGGTCCTATAGCAGACTACTGTAAAATTGACTGTGTCTGTCTCTATGTTGACAACATACTGCTGTGGATGAAGGGGTGTCCTCATACTGCTGTATATATAGTGGATGAAGGGGTGTCCACATACTGCTGTATATATAGTGGATGAAGAGGTGTCCTCATACTGCTGTATATATAGTGGATGAAGGGGTGTCCTGTATATATAGTGTATGAAGGGGTGTCCTCATACTGCTGTATATATAGTGGATGAAGGGGTGTCCTCATACTGCTGTATATATAGTGGATGAAGGGGTGTCCACATACTGCTGTATATATAGTGGATGAAGAGGTGTCCTCATACTGCTGTATATATAGTGGATGAAGGGGTGTCCACATACTGCTGTATATATATAGTAGATGAAGGGGTGTCCTGTATATATAGTGTATGAAGGGGTGTCCACCTACTGCTGTATATATAGTGTACGAAGGGGTGTCCACATACTGATGTATATATAGTGGATGAAGGGGTGTCAAATCTGGGTGACAGATCAGCCGATGTGCCCTTGAGCAAGGCACTTAACCCTAATTGCTCCTGTAAGCCGCTCTGGATAAGAGTGTCTGCTAAATGACTCAAATGTAAAAAAGTAAATGTGATTCATTTATCTGGGACGTTAGACATTGTAGCTGAACAGAAGGTACATTTTCCAGTGTAAGACAAAAGTCAACCCCAATTATTCACCTAATTCATATTCAGGATATCAATTCAGCTTGATTCATTTCCAATAGGAATGAAACCTAGTCCAACAACACAACCCAAAGTACAGGAGACAGTAGATGTTAACCTCCTCTAACAACACACCACAAAGTACAGGAGACAGTAGTAGATGTTAACCTCCTCTAACAACACACCACAAAGGACCGGAGACAGTAGATGGTAACCTCCTCTAACAACACACCACAAAGTACAGGAGACAGTAGATGGTAATCTCCTCTAACAACACACCACAAAGTACAGGAGACAGTAGATGGTAACCTCCTCTAACAACACACCACAAAGTACAGGAGACAGTAGATGGTAATCTCCTCTAACAACACAGCCCAAAGGACCGGAGACAGTAGTAGATGGTAACCTCCTCTAACAACACAGCCCAAAGGACCGGAGTCAGTACATGGTAAACTAATCCAGGAGACAGTAGATGTTAATTTACTCCAGGAGACAGTAGATGTTAATTTACTCCAGGAGACAGTAGATGTTAATTTACTCCAGGAGACATTAGATGTTAACCTACTCCAGGAGACACTAGATGTTAATTTACTCCAGGAGACATTTGATATTAACCTAATCCAGGAGACAGTAGATTTTAACCTAATCCAGGAGACAGTAGATGTTAACCTAATCCAGGAGACAGTAGATGTTAACCTAATCCAGGAGACAGTAGATGTTAACCTAATCCAGGAGACAGTAGATGTTAACCTAATCCAGGAGACAGTAGATGTTAACCTAATCCAGGAGACAGTAGATGTTAACCTAATCCAGGAGACAGTAGATGTTAACCTAATCCAGGAGACAGTAGATGTTAACCTAATCCAGGAGACAGTAGATGTTAACCTAATCCAGGAGACAGTAGATGTTAACCTAATCCAGGAGACAGTAGATGTTAACCTAACCCAGGAGACAGTAGATGTTAACCTAATCCAGGAGACAGTAGATGTTACCCTACTCCAGGAGACAGTAGATGTTAACCTAATCCAGAAGACAGTAGACGTTAACCAGGTCCAGGAGACAGTAGATGTTAACCTAATCCAGGAGACAGTAGATGTTAACCTAATCCAGGAGACAGTAGATGTTAACCTAATCCAGGAGACAGTAGATGTTAACCTAATCCAGGAGACAGTAGATGTTAACCTAATCCAGGAGACAGTAGATGTTAACCTAATCCAGGAGACAGTAGACGTTAACCAGGTCCAGGAGACAGTAGATGTTAACCTAATCCAGGAGACAGTAGATGTTAACCTAATCCAGGAGACAGTAGATGTTAAGCTAATCCAGGAGACAGTAGATGTTAACCTAATCCAGGAGACAGTAGATGTTAACCTAATCCAGTAGACAGTAGATGTTAACCTAATCCAGGAGACAGTAGATGTTAACCTAATCCAGGAGACAGTAGATGTTAACCTAATCCAGGAGACAGTAGATGTTAACCTAATCCAGGAGACAGTAGATGTTAACCTAATCCAGGAGACAGTAGATGTTAACCTAATCCAGGAGACAGTAGATGTTAACCTAATCCAGGAGACAGTAGATGTTAACCTAATCCAGGAGACAGTAAATGTTAACCTAATCCAGGAGACAGTAGATGTTAACCTAACCCAGGAGACAGTAGATGTTAACCTAACCCAGGAGACAGTAGATGTTAACCTACTCCAGGAGACAGTAGATGTTAACCTAATCCAGGAGACAGTAGATGTTAACCTAATCCAGGAGACAGTAGATGTTAACCAGGTCCAGGAGACAGTAGATGTTAACCTAATCCAGTAGACAGTAGATGTTAACCTAATCCAGGAGACAGTAGATGTTAACCTAATCCAGGAGACAGTAGATGTTAACCTAATCCAGGAGACAGTAGATGTTAACCTAATCCAGGAGACAGTAGATGTTAACCTAATCCAGGAGACAGTAGATGTTAACCTACTCCAGGAGACAGTAGATGTTAACCTAATCCAGGAGACAGTAGATGTTAACCTAATCCAGGAGACAGTAGATGTTAACCTAATCCAGGAGACAGTAGATGTTAACCAGGTCCAGGAGACAGTAGATGTTAACCTAATCCAGGAGACAGTAGATGTTAACCTAATCCGGGAGACAGTAGATGTTAACCTAATCCAGGAGACAGTAGATGTTAACCTAATCCTGGAGACAGTAGATGTTAACCTAATCCAGGAGACAGTAGATGTTAACCTAATCCAGGAGACAGTAGATGTTAACCTACTCCAGGAGACAGTAGATGTTAACCTAATCCAGGAGACAGTAGATGTTAACCTAATCCAGGAGACAGTAGATGTTAACCTAATCCAGGAGACAGTAGATGTTAACCTAATCCAGGAGACAGTAGATGTTAACCTAATGCATTAGTTAGTGGATTATAAAAAATGAAATAACTGTGTTACTTCAAGCTCTTGATGGCTTAATTCAAATAGCCAATCATCAGTCCTCGGTGTATTTACAGCTCTTGATGGATTAATTAAAATAGCCAATCATCAGTCCTCGGTGTATTTACAGCTCTTGATGGATTAATTCAAATAGCCAATCATCAGTCCTCGGTGTATTTACAGCTCTTGATGGATTAATTCAAATAGCCAATCATCAGTCCTTGGTGTATTTAAAGCTCTTGATGGATTAATTCAAATAGCCAATCATCAGTCCTCGTGTATTTACAGCTCTTGATGGATTAATTCAAATAGCCAATCATCAGTCCTCGGTGTATTTACAGCTCTTGATGGATTAATTCAAATAGCCAATCATCAGTCCTTGGTGTATTTAAAGCTCTTGATGGATTAATTAAAATAGCCAATCATCAGTCCTCGGTGTATTTACAGCTCTTGATGGATTAATTCAAATAGCCAATCATCAGTCCTTGGTGTATTTACAGCTCTTGATGGATTAATTCAAATAGCCAATCATCAGTCCTCGGTGTATTTACAGCTCTTGATGGATTAATTAAAATAGCCCAAATCAGTCCTTGGTGTATTTACAGAGAACCAAATGAAGACGTGTCCGACAATGAAAGCAATTAGAGACGAAGAAGAAAAAAATGTTTGCTTTAAGGTGACATCAGCTTGTAATGGTGCTGGTAGTCCGCTTTAATGGCGTCACTGCAGTGGGACTATATATATATATATATATATATATAACTTCACATCTATGGTCGTGTCAATGGATCTTTAGAAGTGTTTTGTTTCTTCAAGACCTAAGACTATTTACGAAATCATAGGAGTGTGTGTTGTTTTCGGATTAGTGCCAAAAAACAAACAAACACATCTTGTTGTTGAGGTGACAGTGTGTTGTTGTGATTTACAAAAAAAACATCTAAACCGATCTTGAAGAAGCTTTGAACTGACGGTTACCCCAACGTACAAAAGTGTCTTCTCTCTTTGTGTCAAAAAACATATAATACAAACGTGTCAGATTCACATTGGAATGAAACTTCATGAACCAAATCGTAGGGTGAATATCACAGTAGAGCAGGATCATGTCTATATTATGAACCACATGGTAGGGTGAATATCACAGTAGAGCAGGATCATGTCTATAATATGAACCACATGGTAGGATGAATATCACAGTAGAGCAGGATCATGTCTATAATATGAACCACATGGTAGGGTGAATATCACAGTAGAGCAGGATCATGTCTATATTATGAACCACATGGTAGGGTGAATATCACAGTAGAGCAGGATCATGTCTATAATATGAACCACATGGTAGGGTGAATATCACAGTAGAGCAGGATCATGTCTATAATATGAACCACATGGTAGGGTGAATATCACAGTAGAGCAGGATCATGTCTATAATATGAACCACATGGTAGGATGAATATCACAGTAGAGCAGGATCATGTCTATAATATGAACCACATGGTAGGGTGAATATCACAGTAGAGCAGGATCACAGAGAAGTCCAACATGTCTATAATATGAACCACATGGTAGGGTGAATATCACAGTAGAGCAGGATCATGTCTATAATATGAACCACATGGTAGGGTGAATATCACAGTAGAGCAGGATCATATCTATAATATGAACCACATGGTAGGGTGAATATCACAGTAGAGCAGGATCATGTCCATAATATGAACCACATCGTAGGGTGAATATCACAGTAGAGCAGGATCATGTCTATATTATGAACCACATGGTAGGGTGAATATCACAGTAGAGCAGGATCATGTCTATAATATGAACCACATGGTAGGGTGAATATCACAGTAGAGCAGGATCATGTCTATAATATGAACCACATGGTAGGGTGAATATCACAGTAGAGCAGGATCATGTCTATAATATGAACCACATGGTAGGGTGAATATCACAGTAGAGCAGGATCATGTCTATAATATGAACCACATGGTAGGGTGAATATCACAGTAGAGCAGGATCACAGAGAAGTCCAACATGTCTATAATATGAACCACATGGTAGGGTGAATATCACAGTAGAGCAGGATCATGTCTATAATATGAACCACATGGTAGGGTGAATATCACAGTAGAGCAGGATCATATCTATAATATGAACCACATGGTAGGGTGAATATCACAGTAGAGCAGGATCATGTCCATAATATGAACCACATCGTAGGGTGAATATCACAGTAGAGCAGGATCATGTCTATATTATGAACCACATCGTAGGGTGAATATCACAGTAGAGCAGGATCATGTCTATAATATGAACCACATGGTAGGGTGAATATCACAGTAGAGCAGGATCATGTCTATAATATGAACCACATGGTAGGGTGAATATCACAGTAGAGCAGGATCATGTCTATAATATGAACCACATGGTAGGGTGAATATCACAGTAGAGCAGGATCATGTCTATAATATGAACCACATGGTAGGGTGAATATCACAGTAGAGCAGGATCATGTCTATAATATGAACCACATGGTAGGGTGAATATCACAGTAGAGCAGGATCATGTCTATAATATGAACCACATGGTAGGGTGAATATCACAGTAGAGCAGGATCATGTCTATAATATGAACCACATGGTAGGGTGAATATCACAGTAGAGCAGGATCATGTCTATAATATGAACCACATGGTAGGGTGAATATCACAGTAGAGCAGGATCATGTCTATAATATGAACCACATGGTAGGGTGAATATCACAGTAGAGCAGGATCATGTCTATAATATGAACCACATGGTAGGGTGAATATCACAGTAGAGCAGGATCATGTCTATATTATGAACCACATGGTAGGGTGAATATCACAGTAGAGCAGGATCATGTCTATAATATGAACCACATGGTAGGGTGAATATCACAGTAGAGCAGGATCATGTCTATAAAATGAACCACATGGTAGGGTGAATATCACAGTAGAGCAGGATCATGTCTATAATATGAACCACATGGTAGGGTGAATATCACAGTAGAGCAGGATCACGTCTATAATATGAACCACATGGTAGGGTGAATATCACAGTAGAGCAGGATCATGTCTATAATATGAACCACATCGTAGGGTGAATATCACAGTAGAGCAGGATCATGTCTATATTATGAACCACATGGTAGGGTGAATATCACAGTAGAGCAGGATCATGTCTATAGTATGAACCACATGGCAGGGTGAATATCACAGTAGAGCAGGATCATGTCTATAGTATGAACCACATGGTAGGGTGAATATCACAGTAGAGCAGGATCATGTCTATATTATGAACCACATGGTAGGGTGAATATCACAGTAGAGCAGGATCATGTCTATAATATGAACCACATGGTAGGGTGAATATCACAGTAGAGCAGGATCATGTCTATAATATGAACCACATGGTAGGGTGAATATCACAGTAGAGCAGGATCATGTCTATAATATGAACCACATGGTAGGGTGAATATCACAGTAGAGCAGGATCATGTCTATAATATGAACCACATGGTAGGATGAATATCACAGTAGAGCAGGATCATGTCTATATTATGAACCACATGGTAGGGTGAATATCACAGTAGAGCAGGATCATGTCTATAATATGAACCACATGGTAGGGTGAATATCACAGTAGAGCAGGATCATGTCTATAATATGAACCACATGGTAGGGTGAATATCACAGTAGAGCAGGATCATAGAGAAGTCCATCATGTCTATAATATGAACCACATGGTAGGGTGAATATCACAGTAGAGCAGGATCATAGAGAAGTCCATCATGTCTATAATATGAACCACATGGTAGGGTGAATATCACAGTAGAGCAGGATCATGTCTATAATATGAACCACATGGTAGGGTGAATATCACAGTAGAGCAGGATCATCACAGTAGAGCAGGATCATAGAGAAGTCCATCATGTCTATAATATGAACCACATGGTAGGGTGAATATCACAGTAGAGCAGGATCATGTCTATAATATGAACCACATGGTAGGGTGAATATCACAGTAGAGCAGGATCATGTCTATAATATGAACCACATGGTAGGGTGAATATCACAGTAGAGCAGGATCATGTCTATAATATGAACCACATGGTAGGGTGAATATCACAGTAGAGCAGGATCATAGAGAAGTCCAACATGTCTATAATATGAACCACATCGTAGGGTGAATATCACAGTAGAGCAGGATCATAGAGAAGTCCAACATGTCTATAATATAGACTTTCAAGTAGATTTTAAGATATGCCGTTTCAGTCCACTTGTAGTTTTGAGGTAATTATTTGTACGACTCTAGAGAACGTAACAACGAGGCTTATTGGAACTGTGGCATGTGTAAATACCATGTGACCATATTTAACAATGTAGTTTAGCTAGTTAATCTAGTTAAGGATAATGAGAGCTGTTGCTTGTCGTGGTATAATAGTGAATAATGTTTTTGTCAGTTGTAGTGGCTTTTGCTTAGTCACACTACTAATATATTTTTCTTGGGCGATAACTAAGCCGTTTTTAATGCAGTTCTCCTGATCCGGGAAAATAAAAATGAAAATAAAATACAGTACCAGTCAAAAGTTTGGACACACCGACTCAAAACTCAAGAGTTTTTTCTTTATTTTTACTATTTTCTACATTGTAGAATAATAGTGAACACATAAAAACTATGAAATAACACATATGGAATCATGTAGTAACCCAACAAAGTGTTAAACAAATCAAAATATATTTTAGATTTGAGATTCTTCAAAGTAATGCCACCTTTTTACCTTGATGACAGCTTTGCACACTCTTGGCATTCTCTCAACCAGCTTCATGAGGTAGTCACCTGGAATCAATATGTGTGCCTTGTTAAAAGTTAATTTGTAGAATTTCTTTCCTTCGTAATACGTTTGAGCCAATCAGTTGTGTTGTGACAAGGTAAGGGTGGTATAGAGAAGATAGCCTTATTTGGTAAAAGACCAAGTCCATAATATGGCAAGAACACCTCAACTTAGCAAAGAGATACAACAGTCCATCGTTACTTTTAAGACATGAAGGTCAGTCAATACGAAACATTTCAAGAACTTTGAAAAGTTTCTTCAAGTGCAGTCGCAAAAAAACATCAAGCGCCATGATGAAACTGGCTCTCAGGAGGACCGGCACAGGAAAGCAAGACCCAGAGTTGCCTCTGCTGCAGAGGATACGTTCATTAGAGTTACCTCTGCTGCAGAGGACCTGGCTCTCAGGAGGACCACCACAGAAAAGACCCAGAGTTGCCTCTGCTGCAGAGGATAAGGTCATTAGAGTTCCCTCTGCTGCAGAGGACCTGGCTCTCAGGAGGACCGCCACAGGAAAGGAAGACCCAGAGTTGCCTCTGCTGCAGAGGATCAGTTCAGTAGAGTTACCTGGCTCTCAGGAGGACCACCACAGGAAAGACCCAGAGTTACCTCTGCTGCAGAGGATAAGTTCATTAGAGTTAACTGGCTCTCAGGAGGTCCACCACAGGAAAGGAAGACCCAGAGTTGCCTCTGCTGCAGAGGATCAGTTCAGTAGAGTTAACTGGCTCTCAGGAGGACCACCACAGGAAATTAAAGACCCAGAGTTATCCTCTGCTGCCGAGGATCAGTTCAGTAGAGGTACTGATGTTAACACAGGACATGAAAGACCCAGAGTTATCAGTTCAGTAGAGGTACTGATGTTAACACTGTAAATGAAAGACCCAGATCACATCAGATCAGGAGATATTCACATTATACACAGGAGGTTGACTGATGTTTACACTGTGTTGTCCTTCAAATGACGTTTCAATACCCAGAGCGCACACACACACACACACACACACCCAATCACACACACACAGACACACACACACACAAAGACGCAGTCACACACACACACACACACACACACACACACACACACACACACACACACACACACACACACACACACACACACACACACACACACACACACACACACACTAATTCTCTGTTATGACAGAAGTGCCAATGTATGGTAACCAAGACGAATGTGGTAATGAGTCCCGGTATCATCAGCAGAGAAACAAGCTCAGAGAGAGGCCCTCTGTGAGCCCAAGGAGAGGGCCAGCTCCATGGTTCAATGTTAATGTGGGCTAATTTGGGCCGGCCTGCATCCCGGCCCGGCGTCGCCCACTGTTCCATTGCTGATTCTGGGTTAAACAGTCAGAGTCTGTTGTTGGAAAAGGCTTATATTTACATTCATCCTACCAACGACTCGTATGTTTTTATTTTGCCTTTTTTTCTCTAAAGGTTATTCTTTAATTTGTTGTAAAGAAGAAGTTTGGGTTTACAGTTCAAGACCGAGGTTACCAATAACACTTCCTGTTTGGCATATTTGTGTACAAACACCGGTTGTTCGTGTGCCTTGAATATAGAGACAAAATGGCCGCCGAAACACAACGCATCATGTTATTGAGTCTAATTGGCAAAGGGCCATCACATTTCCATTCAGTTCCACAGCAGCCAACCACAAACAACATATCATTATGTAGAGTAGATACACCGTTCTCCCTTAGCATATCATTATGTAAAGTAGCTACACCGTTCTACCTTAGCATATCATTATGTAAAGACGCTAACCCGTTCTCCCTTAGCATATCATTATGTAAAGACGCAAACCCGTTCTCCCTTAGCATATCATTATGTAAAGACGCTAACCCATTCTCCCTTAGCATATCATTATGTAAAAACGCTAACCCGTTCCCCCTTAGCATATCATTATGTAAAGACGCTAACCTGTTCTCCCTCAGCATATCATTATATAAAGACGCTAACCCATTCTCCCTTAGCATATCATTATGTAAAGACGCTAACCCAATCCCCCCTAGCATATCATTATGTAAAGACGCTAACCCGTTCTCCCTTAGCATATCATTATATAAAGACGCTAACCCATTCTCCCTTAGCATATCATTATATAAAGACGCTAACCCGTTCTACCTTAGCATATCATTATGTAAAGACGCTAACCCGTTCCCCATTAGCATATCATTATGTAAAGACGCTAACCTGTTCGCCCTTAGCATATCATTATGTAAAGACGCTAACCGGTTCTCCCTTAGCATATCATTATGTAAAGACGCTAACACGTTCTCCCTTAGCATATCATTATGTAAAGGAACAATTCCATTCCAGGGCAGCATTCGAAATGGCACTCTATAGGGCCCTGGTCTAAAGTAGTGCACTATATAGGGAATAGGGTTCTATAGGGCCCTGGTCTAAAGTAGTGCACTATATAGGGAATAGGGTTCTATAGGGCCCTGGTCTAAAGTAGTGCACTATATAGGGAATAGGGTTCTAAAGGGCTCTGGTCTAAAGTAGTGCACTATATAGGGAATAGGATTCTATAGGGCCCTGGTCTAAAGTAGTGCACTATATATAGGGAATAGGGTTCTATAGGGCCCTGATCTAAAGTAGTGCACTATATATAAGGAATAGGGTTCTATAGGGCCCTGATCTAAAGTAGTGCACTATATATAGGGAATAGGGTTCTATAGGGCCCTGGTCTAAAGTAGTGCACTATATATAGGGAATAGGGTTCTATAGGGCCCTGGTCTAAAGTAGTGCACTATACATGGATTTGGGTTCTATAGGGATCTGGTCTAAAGTAGTGTACTATATAGGGAATAGGGTTCTATAGGGTCCTGGTCTAAAGTAGTGCACTATATAGGGAATAGGGTTCTATAGGGTCCTGGTCTAAAGTAGTGCACTATATAGTGAAAAGGGAGCCATTTGGGAGGTAAACTAGGTGATTGATTGCATCAGATGTTATCCATTCAAAACCATTCAGTAGCAGTACTCATGTAGAATCACCCAACACCCATCCCTCTATCCTTCTCTCTCTTATCCCTCGAAAACCACCAGCTCTGGCTTAACCGCGGCAACGGTATTTAGCATCGTTTTGCCCCGAATCAAATTTGAATTGTTCAATAAGGAGTCAAACATCTTGAGAAAATAAGCAACACACACACCATGAAATTGGCCTGTCACAGAAAGACAGAGAGAGAGAGAGAGAGAGAGGAGGAGAGGAGGAGAGGAGGAGAGGGAGAGAGAGGAGATGAGAGGAGAGGAGGAGAGGGAGAGAGAGAGAGAGAGAGAGGAGAGGAGAGGAGGAGAGGGAGAGAGAGGAGAGGAGAGGAGGAGAGGGAGAGAGAGAGAGGAGAGGAGGAGAGGGAGAGAAGCTGCAGGTATACATACTGATGTTCATTGTACCTGCTTGTTTTATTTCACTGTGTTGTGCAGAGAGTAGTCTGCTCTGAGTAGTCTGTTCTGAGTATTCTGCTATGAGTAGTCTGCTCTGTATAGTCCTCTCTGAGTAGTCTGCTATGAGTAGTCTGTTCTGTATAGTTCTGTTCTGAGTAGTCTGCTCTGAGTAGTCTGCTCTGAGTAGTCTGCTCTGAGTAGTCTGTTCTGAGTAGTCTGTTCTGAGTAGTCCTGCTCTGAGTAGTCTGTTCTGAGTAGTCTGCTCTGAGTAGTCTGTTCTGAGTAGTCTGCTATGAGTAGTCTGCTATGAGTAGTCTGTTCTGAGTAGTCTGTTCTGAGTAGTCTGTTCTGAGTAGTCTGCTCTGAGTAGTCTGCTCTGAGTAGTCTGTTCTGTATAGTCTTGCTCTGAGTAGTCTGTTCTGAGTAGTCTGCTCTGAGTAGTCCTCTCTGAGTAGTCTGCTCTGAGTAGTCTGCTCTGAGTAGTCCTCTCTGAGTAGTCTGCTCTGAGTAGTCTGCTCTGAGTAGTCTGTTCTGAGTAGTCTGCTCTGAGTAGTCTGCTCTGAGTAGTCTGCTCTGAGTAGTCTGTTCTGAGTAGTCCTCTCTGAGTAGTCTGCTCTGAGTAGTCTGCTCTGAGTAGTCTGTTCTGTATAGTTTTGGATTTGAATGAATAACATCTGAAGCAATCAATCACCTAGTTTACCTCCCAAATGGCTCCCTATTCCCTATATAGTGCACTACTTTAGACCAGGGCCCTATAGATTTATAGTACAGACACTTTAAAACCTTGTTTCTTATACAGTAATGTTCTATATTTATAGTACAGACACTTTAAAACCTTGTTTCTTATACAGTAATGTTATAGATTTATAGTACAGACACTTTGAAACCTTGTTTCTTATACAGTAATGTTATAGATTTATAGTACAGACACTTTGATGATTTACTGGACTGTCTGTTTTACCATTTATGAAAATGTAATTCAATCAGTTTCTCTGGGTTATAGTTTCTCTGGGTTATAGTTTCTCTGGGCTCTAGTTTCTCTGGGCTCTAGTTTCTCTGGGCTATAGTTTCTCTGGGCTCTAGTTTCTCTGGGCTATAGTTTCTCTGGGCTATAGTTTCTCTGGGTTATAGTTTCTCTGGGCTATAGTTTCTCTGGGTTATAGTTTCTCTGGGCTATAGTTTCTCTGGGTTATAGTTTCTCTGGGCTCTAGTTTCTCTGGGCTATAGTTTCTCTGGGCTATAGTTTCTCTGGGCAATAGTTTCTCTGGGCTATAGTTTCTCTGGGCTCTAGTTTCTCTGGGTTATAGTTTCTCTGGGCTATAGTTTCTCTGGGCTATAGTTTCTCTGGGCTATAGTTTCTCTGGGCTATAGTTTCTCTGGGTTATAGTTTCTCTGGGCTATAGTTTCTCTGGGCTATAGTTTCTCTGGGCTCTAGTTTCTCTGGGCTCTAGTTTCTCTGGGCTATAGTTTCTCTGGGCTATAGTTTCTCTGGGCTATAGTTTCTCTGGGTTATAGTTTCTCTGGGTTATAGTTTCTCTGGGCTATAGTTTCTCTGGGTTATAGTTTCTCTGGGTTATAGTTTCTCTGGGCTCTAGTTTCTCTGGGTTATAGTTTCTCTGGGTTATAGTTTCTCTGGGTTATAGTTTCTCTGGGCTATAGTTTCTCTGGGCTATAGTTTCTCTGGGTTATAGTTTCTCTGGGCTATATTTTCTCTGGGCTCTAGTTTCTCTGGGCTCTAGTTTCTCTGGGCTATAGTTTCTCTGGGCTCTAGTTTCTCTGGGTTATAGTTTCTCTGGGTTATAGTTTCTCTGGGCTCTAGTTTCTCTGGGCTCTAGTTTCTTGGGCTCTAGTTTCTCTGGGCTATAGTTTCTCTGGGCTCTAGATCCTCTGGGCTATAGTTTCTCTGGGCTATAGTTTCTCTGGGTTATAGTTTCTCTGGGCTCTAGTTTCTCTGGGCTCTAGTTTCTCTGGGCTATAGTTTCTCTGGGCTATAGTTTCTCTGGTCTATAGTTTCTCTGGGCTCTAGTTTCTCTGGGCTATAGTTTCTCTGGGCTATAGTTTCTCTGGGTTATAGTTTCTCTGGGCTATAGTTTCTCTGGGCTATAGTTTCTCTGGGCTATAGTTTCTCTGGGCTCTAGTTTCTCTGGGTTATAGTTTCTCTGGGCTATAGTTTCTCTGGGCTATAGTTTCTCTGGGCTATAGTTTCTCTGGGCTATAGTTTCTCTGGGTTATAGTTTCTCTGGGCTATAGTTTCTCTGGGCTCTAGATTCTCTGGGCTCTAGTTTCTCTGGGCTCTAGTTTCTCTGGGCTATAGTTTCTCTGGGCTATAGTTTCTCTGGGCTATAGTTTCTCTGGGTTATAGTTTCTCTGGGTTATAGTTTCTCTGGGCTATAGTTTCTCTGGGTTATAGTTTCTCTGGGTTATAGTTTCTCTGGGCTCTAGTTTCTCTGGGTTATAGTTTCTCTGGGTTATAGTTTCTCTGGGTTATAGTTTCTCTGGGTTATAGTTTCTCTGGGCTATAGTTTCTCTGGGCTATAGTTTCTCTGGGTTATAGTTTCTCTGGGCTATATTTTCTCTGGGCTCTAGTTTCTCTGGGCTCTAGTTTCTCTGGGCTATAGTTTCTCTGGGCTCTAGTTTCTCTGGGTTATAGTTTCTCTGGGTTATAGTTTCTCTGGGCTCTAGTTTCTCTGGGCTCTAGTTTCTCTGGGCTCTAGTTTCTCTGGGCTATAGTTTCTCTGGGTTATAGTTTCTCTGGGCTATATTTTCTCTGGGCTCTAGTTTCTCTGGGCTCTAGTTTCTCTGGGCTATAGTTTCTCTGGGCTCTAGTTTCTCTGGGTTATAGTTTCTCTGGGTTATAGTTTCTCTGGGCTCTAGTTTCTCTGGGCTCTAGTTTCTCTGGGCTCTAGTTTCTCTGGGCTATAGTTTCTCTGGGCTCTAGATCCTCTGGGCTATAGTTTCTCTGGGCTATAGTTTCTCTGGGTTATAGTTTCTCTGGGCTCTAGTTTCTCTGGGCTCTAGTTTCTCTGGGCTATAGTTTCTCTGGGCTATAGTTTCTCTGGTCTATAGTTTCTCTGGGCTCTAGTTTCTCTGGGCTATAGTTTCTCTGGGCTATAGTTTCTCTGGGTTATAGTTTCTCTGGGCTATAGTTTCTCTGGGCTATAGTTTCTCTGGGCTATAGTTTCTCTGGGCTATAGTTTCTCTGGGCTATAGGTTCTCTGGGCTATAGTTTCTCTGGGCTATAGTTTCTCTGGGTTATAGTTTCTCTGGGCTATAGTTTCTCTGGGCTATAGTTTCTCTGGGTTATAGTTTCTCTGGGCTATAGTTTCTCTGGGCTCTAGTTTCTCTGGGCTCTAGTTTCTCTGGGCTATAGTTTCTCTGGGCTATAGTTTCTCTGGGCTATAGTTTCTCT
Organism: Oncorhynchus clarkii lewisi; assembly: GCF_045791955.1. Classification (NCBI taxonomy): domain Eukaryota; kingdom Metazoa; phylum Chordata; class Actinopteri; order Salmoniformes; family Salmonidae; genus Oncorhynchus; species Oncorhynchus clarkii. Next base: position 11,293,180 of record NC_092164.1, on the reverse strand, counting down.
GGGCTATAGTTTCTCTGGGCTATAGTTTCTCTGGGCTCTAGTTTCTCTGGGCTATAGTTTCTCTGGGTTATAGTTTCTCTGGGCTATATTTTCTCTGGGCTCTAGTTTCTCTGGGCTATAGTTTCTCTGGGCTATAGTTTCTCTGGGCTATAGTTTCTCTGGGCTATAGTTTCTCTGGGCTCTAGTTTCTCTGGGCTATAGTTTCTCTGGGTTATAGTTTCTCTGGGCTCTAGTTTCTCTGGGCTATAGTTTCTCTGTTTCTCTGGGCTCTAGTTTCTCTGGGCTATAGTTTCTCTGGGTTATAGTTTCTCTGGGCTATAGTTTCTCTGGGCTATAGTTTCTCTGGGCTATAGTTTCTCTGGGCTCTAGTTTCTCTGGGCTCTAGTTTCTCTGGGCTCTAGTTTCTCTGGGCTCTAGTTTCTCTGGGCTATAGTTTCTCTGGGCTCTAGTTTCTCTGGGCTCTAGTTTCTCTGGGATATAGTTTCTCTGGGCTATAGTTTCTCTGGGGTATAGTTTCTCTGGGCTCTAGTTTCTCTGGGCTATAGTTTCTCTGGGCTCTAGTTTCTCTGGGTTATAGTTTCTCTGGGCTCTAGTTTCTCTGGGCTATAGTTTCTCTGGGCTCTAGTTTCTCTGGGCTATAGTTTCTCTGGGCTATAGTTTCTCTTGGCTATGGTTTCTCTGGGCTCTAGTTTCTCTGGGCTATAGTTTCTCTGGGCTATAGTTTCTCTGGGCTCTAGTTTCTCTGGGCTATAGTTTCTCTGGGCTATAGTTTCTCTGGGCTATAGTTTCTCAGGGCTATAGTTTCTCTGGGCTATAGTTTCTCTGGGCTATAGTTTCTCTGGGCTCTAGTTTCTCTGGGCTCTAGTTTCTCTGGGCTATAGTTTCTCTGGGCTCTAGTTTCTCTGGGCTCTAGTTTCTCTGGTCTATAGTTTCTCTGGGCTATAGTTTCTCTGGGCTATAGTTTCTCTTGGCTATAGTTTATCTGGGCTATAGTTTCTCTGGGCTCTAGTTTCTCTGGGCTCTAGTTTCTCTGGGCTATAGTTTCTCTGGGCTATAGTTTCTCTGGGCTATAGTTTCTCTGGGCTATAGTTTCTCTTGGCTATAGTTTCTCTGGGCTCTAGTTTCTCTGGGCTCTAGTTTCTCTGGTCTATAGTTTCTCTGGGCTCTAGTTTCTCTGGGCTCTAGTTTCTCTGGGCTATAGTTTCTCTGGGCTATAGTTTCTCTGGGCTATAGTTTCTCTGGGCTATAGTTTCTCTGGGCTATAGTTTCTCTGGGCTATAGTTTCTCTGGGCTCTAGTTTCTCTGGGCTATAGTTTCTCTGGGCTATAGTTTCTCTGGGCTATAGTTTCTCTGGGCTATAGTTTCTTTGGGCTATAGTTTCTCTGGGCTCTAGTTTCTCTTGGCTATAGTTTCTCTGGGCTATAGTTTCTCTGGGCTATAGTTTCTCTGGGCTCTAGTTTCTCTTGGCTATAGTTTCTCTGGGCTCTAGTTTCTCTGGGCTATAGTTTCTCTGGGCTATAGTTTCTCTGGGCTATAGTTTCTCTGGGCTCTAGTTTCTCTTGGCTATAGTTTATCTGGGCTATAGTTTCTCTGGGCTATAGTTTCTCTGGGCTATAGTTTCTCTGGGCTCTAGTTTCTCTGGGCTCTAGTTTCTCTGGGCTCTAGTTTCTCTGGGCTATAGTTTCTCTGGGCTCTAGTTTCTCTGGGTTATAGTTTCTCTGGGCTCTAGTTTCTCTGGGCTATAGTTTCTCTGGGCTCTAGTTTCTCTGGGCTATAGTTTCTCTGTGCTCTAGTTTCTCTGGGCTATAGTTTCTCTGGGCTCTAGTTTCTCTGGGCTATAGTTTCTCTGGGCTATAGTTTCTCTGGGCTCTAGTTTCTCTTGGCTATAGTTTCTCTGGGCTCTAGTTTCTCTGGGCTATAGTTTCTCTGGGCTCTAGTTTCTCTGTGCTCTAGTTTCTCTGGGCTATAGTTTCTCTGGGCTCTAGTTTCTCTTGGCTATAGTTTCTCTGGGCTCTAGTTTCTCTGGGCTCTAGTTTCTCTGGGCTATAGTTTCTCTGGGCTATAGTTTCTCTGGGCTATAGTTTCTCTGGGCTATAGTTTCTCTGGGCTATAGTTTCTCTGGGCTATAGTTTCTCTGGGCTATAGTTTCTCTGGGCTATAGTTTCTCTGGGCTATAGTTTCTCTGGGCTCTAGTTTCTCTGGGCTATAGTTTCTCTGGGCTATAGTTTCTCTGGGCTCTAGTTTCTCTGGGCTCTAGTTTCTCTGGGCTATAGTTTCTCTGGGCTATAGTTTCTCTGGGCTCTAGTTTCTCTGGGCTATAGTTTCTCTGGGCTTTAGTTTCTCTGGGCTTTAGTTTCTCTGGGCTATAGTTTCTCTGGGCTCTAGTTTCTCTGGGCTATAGTTTCTCTGGGCTATAGTTTCTCTGGGCTATAGTTTCTCTGGGCTATAGTTTCTCTGGGCTATAGTTTCTCTGGGCTCTAGTTTCTCTGGGCTATAGTTTCTCTGGGCTATAGTTTCTCTGGGCTATAGTTTCTCTGGGCTATAGTTTCTCTGGGCTCTAGTTTCTCTGGGCTCTAGTTTCTCTGGGCTATAGTTTCTCTGGGCTATAGTTTCTCTGGGCTATAGTTTCTCTGGGCTATAGTTTCTCTGGGCTCTAGTTTCTCTGGGCTATAGTTTCTCTGGGCTATAGTAGTAAAGACCAAAGTCAATATTTTATCAAATATTTTATTTAAATATATTTCTGATACCTAAAGGGGTCCTAAAACTCCAAATCAAATATCTAAATGACCTATCGTATGACCGTCTTTAAACAAGCCCATTGGTCAGTTTAGTCCCCGCCTTCACATCCTATAATATTCCTTCCTTCCAATCTTCATTTCCATTTTAAATCTGCTTCTTCTTGATTGAAGAATTTCATTTGAAAGACTTTCAGGACCTAAAAAAAAAGGCAAGGAAGGAAAAAGATTTTGAAACGTCTCCGTGGCTCTTTGAACGAAGCCTGAACAGAAGAGAACAGAACACTGCTGTGGTCCAGAGGAAGATGTCTTTAAAAATGTTTTTTACTTTTCCTCTGGTAAAGGCCCGAACTTTCCCCATTACAATATATAACCTCGACCAGACTGATCAGACGAAGAGATTAAAAAGACTTGCCAGACAGTAGTTTCAGTACTGTAGTAGCAGCGCTGTGTCTTTTCTTAAGTGCACACGAAAATGTCTAACTTTTAGGCTTCGACAATCTTCACACTTTGCCCCATAATTGAGGAGTCATCTCGCCTTCCATAATGACGTCAGGGTGAGAGAAGAAGAGGACTCATTTGAAGTGAAAAGTGACCGAAAATCTATTTAACAACTGTATTTCTAAGACCTAATAAAGACATCGGAGCTTCTCTCTCAGTCGTTTTTAATGTCAGATGTTTGCATTTACAAATGGGATGCATTTCCACCCCCCCCTCCAAAGACCATTGAACTTTTTAGAGTTTATGATAAATGTGATATCTATTTACTGTTTAGGAAATGACAGGAAGTGACTCGTCTTCGCTAGGGTTCGTCCCCCCCCCCCAAAAAAAACACCCTATTCCCTGTCTGGTGCACTACTTCTGAACCAAGAGCTCCAGAAGTAGTGTACTACAATAGAGAAATAGGGTACCGTTTTGTATGTATCCCTAAAGAGCACGACAGCAGTCAGTCCTTCTCCTCCTTCTCCTCCTTCTCCTCATGACACCATGATCTAATAATGTGTAGATACTCTCCACTCAGTCTGTTGCACTAAGCTAGGCTATAGGGCACTTCCTCTAAAACAAAAGGGATAAATGGCACTCCTAAATGGCACCCTATTCCCTTTCTAGTGCACTACCTTTGACCGGGGCCCTACAGGGGAATTGTAGGGAATAGTGTGCCATTTTGTTGGGACTCCGGTCGGGGGGGTGGGGGGGGGAGTCAGCGAATATTACTGAGGAGTCGTTGGCTAAGTGTCTGCAGGGGGTCAGGGAACGTCATATGCACTCTAAATCAAATCACTTCGCTTTTCCACAAAGCAAAGGACAAGAGACAGAAAGAGGAAGAGAGGAGAAGGGTACCACAAGCACCACGTGTAGTACAACTCAGTCCATTAGGGTTAATAGACAGTAGTACTCTAGTGTAGTACAACTCAGTCCATTAGAGTTAATAGACAGTAGTACTGTAGTACAACTCAGTCCCTTAGGGTTAATAGACAGTAGTACTGTATCACAACTCAGTCCATTAGAGTTAACAGACAGTAGTACTGTACTGTAGTACAACTCAGTCCATTAGAGTTAACAGACAGTAGTACTGTAGTACAACTCAGTCCATTAGGGTTAATAGACAGTAGTACTCTAGTGTAGTACAACTCAGTCCCTTAGGGTTAATAGACAGTAGTACTGTAGTACAACTCAGTCCATTAGGGTTAATAGACAGTAGTACTGTAGTACAACTCAGTCCATTAGAGTTAACAGACAGTAGTACTCTAGTGTAGTACAACTCAGTCCATTAGAGTTAACAGACAGTAGTACTGTAGTACAACTCAGTCCATTAGGGTTAATAGACAGTAGTACTGTAGTACAACTCAGTCCATTAGAGTTAACAGACAGTAGTACTGTAGTACACCTCAGTCCATTAGAGTTAATAGACAGTAGTACTGTAGTACAACTCAGTCCATTAGAGTTAACAGACAGTAGTACTGTAGTACAACTCAGTCCATTAGAGTTAACAGACAGTAGTACTGTAGTGTAGTACAACTCAGTCCATTAGAGTTAACAGACAGTAGTACTGTAGTACAACTCAGTCCATTAGAGTTAATAAACAGTAGTACTGTAGTACAACTCAGTCCATTAGAGTTAATAGACAGTAGTACTGTAGTACAACTCAGTCCATTAGGGTTAACAGACAGTAGTACTCTAGTGTAGTACAACTCAGTCCATTAGAGTTAACAGACAGTAGTACTGTAGTACAACTCAGTCCATTAGGGTTAACAGACAGTAGTACTGTAGTACAACTCAGTCCATTAGAGTTAACAGACAGTAGTACTGTAGTACAACTCAGTCCATTAGGGATAACAGACAGTAGTACTGTAGTGTAGTACAACTCAGTCCATTAGAGTTAATAGACAGTAGTACTGTAGTACAACTCAGTCCATTAGGGTTAACAGACAGTAGTACTGTAGTACAACTCAGTCCATTAGGGTTAACAGACAGTAGTACTGTAGTACAACTCAGTCCATTAGAGTTAACAGACAGTAGTACTGTAGTACAACTCAGTCCATTAGGGATAACAGACAGTAGTACTGTAGTGTAGTACAACTCAGTCCATTAGGGATAACAGACAGTAGTACTGTAGTGTAGTACAACTCAGTCCATTAGAGTTAACAGACAGTAGTACTGTAGTGTAGTACAACTCAGTCCATTAGAGTTAATAGACAGTAGTACTGTAGTACAACTCAGTCCATTAGGGTTAACAGACAGTAGTACTGTAGTACAACTCAGTCCATTAGGGTTAACAGACAGTAGTACTGTAGTACAACTCAGTCCATTAGAGTTAACAGACAGTAGTACTGTAGTACAACTCAGTCCATTAGGGATAACAGACAGTAGTACTGTAGTGTAGTACAACACAGTCCATTAGGGATAACAGACAGTAGTACTGTAGTGTAGTACAACTCAGTCCATTAGAGTTAACAGACAGTAGTACTGTATCTCCACTCAACCCATTACCCCGGAGAGACACTTACACAACCAACCATGTTGACCTTTAGTGGTACTGAGTTCCTCTATTTGAACGAATGTACTGAAGAAGAAGACGAAGAAGAAGAAGAAGACGAAGATGAAGAAGACGAAGACGAAGAAGACGAAGATGAAGAAGACGAAGAAGAAGACGAAGAAGATGATGAAGACGAAGAAGACGAAGAGTATGAAGGAGATGAAGAAGAAGATGAAGAAGAAGACGAAGAAGAAGATGATGAAGAAGAAGACGAAGAAGACGAAGAAGAAGACGAAGATGAAGAAGACGAAGAAGAAGAAGATGAAGAAGAAGTATAATGCACACAGCCTCTCGGAGGGCAGAATGTCTGCTGCTCTGCTTCGTAAGGTTTCAGTTTGTGACTCTCAGCTTAATGAAATATGAACGGCTTCCTGGAATTAGGCAGTAATGATGTTGTCTGTCCTATAGGCCTGTATCTGGGATGTTGTCTGTCCTATAGGCCTGTATCTGGGATGTTGTCTGTCCTATAGGCCTGTATCTGGGATGTTGTCTGTCCTATAGGCCTGTATCTGGGATGTTGTCTGTCCTATAGGCCTGTATCTGGGATGTTGTCTGTCCTGTAGGCCTGTATCTGGGATGTTGTCTGTCCTATAGGCCTGTATATGGGATGTTGTCTGTCCTATAGGCCTGTATCTGGGATGTTGTCTGTCCTGTAGGCCTGTATCTGGGATGTTGTCTGTCCTATAGGCCTGTATCTGGGATGTTGTCTGTCCTATAGGCCTGTATCTGGGATGTTGTCTGTCCTATAGGCCTTTATCTGGGATGTTGTCTGTCCTATAGGCCTGTATCTGGGATGTTGTCTGTCCTATAGGCCTGTATCTGGGATGTCGTCTGTCCTATAGGCCTGTATCTGGGATGTCGTCTGTCCTATAGGCCTGTATCTGGGATGTTGTCTGTCCTATAGGCCTGTATCTGGGATGCTGTCTGTCCTATAGGCCTGTATCTGGGATGTTGTCTGTCCTATAGGCCTGTATCTGGGATGTTGTCTGTCCTATAGGCCTGTATCTGGGATGTCGTCTGTCCTATAGGCCTGTATCTGGGATGTTGTCTGTCCTATAGGCCTGTATCTGGGATGTTGTCTGTCCTATAGGCCTGTATCTGGGATGTTGTCTGTCCTGTAGGCCTGTATCTGGGATGTTGTCTGTCCTATAGGCCTGTATCTGGGATGTTGTCTGTCCTATAGGCCTGTATCTGGGATGTTGTCTGTCCTATAGGCCTGTATCTGGGATGTTGTCTGTCCTGTAGGCCTGTATCTGGGATGTTGTCTGTCCTATAGGCCTGTATCTGGGATGTTGTCTGTCCTATAGGCCTGTATCTGGGATGTTGTCTGTCCTATAGGCCTGTATCTGGGATCTCGTCTGTCCTATAGGCCTGTATCTGGGATGTCGTCTGTCCTATAGGCCTGTATCTGGGATGTTGTCTGTCCTATAGGCCTGTTTCTTGGATGTTGTCTGTCCTATAGGCCTGTTTCTTGGATGTTGTCTGTCCTATAGGCCTGTATCTGGGATGTTGTCTGTCCTATAGGCCTGTTTCTTGGATGTTGTCTGTCCTATAGGCCTGTATCTGGGATGTTGTCTGTCCTATAGTCCTGTATATGGGATGTTGTCTGTCCTATAGGCCTGTTTCTTGGATGTTGTCTGTCCTATAGGCCTGTATCTGGGATGTTGTCTGTCCTATAGGCCTGTTTCTTGGATGTTGTCTGTCCTATAGGCCTGTATCTGGGATGTTGTCTGTCCTGTAGGCCTGTATCTGGGATGTTGTCTGTCCTATAGGCCTGTTTCTTGGATGTTGTCTGTCCTATAGGCCTGTATCTGGGTTGTTGTCTGTCCTGTAGGCCTGTATCTGGGATGTCGTCTGTCCTATAGGCCTGTATCTGGGATGTTGTCTGTCCTATAGGCCTGTTTCTTGGATGTTGTCTGTCCTATAGACCTGTTTCTTGGATGTTGTCTGTCCTATAGGCCTGCATCTGGGATGTTGTCTGTCCTATAGGCCTGTATCTGGGATGTTGTCTGTCCTATAGGCCTGTATCTGGGATGTTGTCTGTCCTATAGGCCTGTATCTGGGATGTTGTCTGTCCTATAGGCCTGTTTCTTGGATGTTGTCTGTCCTATAGGCCTGTATCTGGGATGTTGTCTGTCCTATAGTCCTGTATATGGGATGTTGTCTGTCCTATAGGCCTGTTTCTTGGATGTTGTCTGTCCTATAGGCCTGTATCTGGGATGTTGTCTGTCCTATAGGCCTGTTTCTTGGATGTTGTCTGTCCTATAGGCCTGTATCTGGGATGTTGTCTGTCATATAGGCCTGTTTCTTGGATGTTGTCTGTCCTATAGGCCTGTTTCTTGGATGTTGTCTGTCCTATAGGCCTGTTTCTTGGATGTTGTCTGTCCTATAGGCCTGTATCTGGGATGTTGTCTGTCCTATAGTCCTGTATCTGGGATGTTGTCTGTCCTATAGGCCTGTATCTGGGATGTTGTCTGTCCTATAGGCCTGTTTCTTGGATGTTGTCTGTCCTATAGGCCTGTTTCTTGGATGTTGTCTGTCCTATAGGCCTGTTTCTTGGATGTTGTCTGTCCTATAGGCCTGTTTCTTGGATGTTGTCTGTCCTATAGGCCTGTTTCTTGGATGTTGTCTGTCCTATAGGCCTGTTTCTTGGATGTTGTCTGTCCTACAGGCCTGAATCCCAAATGGAACCCTTTTCCCTGTATAGACAAAAAAGCTTCTCAACAGTTTTTACCCCCAAGTCATAAGACTCCTGAACAGGTAATCAAATGGTTGCCAGGACTATTTGCATTGTCGTAGCCTGTCTTTTTACTGCTGTTTTATTTCCCCCCCCCCCCCAACCCCTCTTCTATGCTGCTGCTACTCTCTGTTTATCTTATATGGATAGTCACTCTAACCATATCTACATGTACATACTACCTCAATAAGCCTGACTAGCAGGTGTCTGTATTTAGCCTCGCTACTGTATATAGCCTGTCTTTTTACTGCTGTTTTATTTCTTTACCTACACATACACACACACACACACACACACACACACACACACACACACACACACACACACAGTTAGCTGTGCTAAGCTAGCTGTGTGTTCAGTGGCAGAGGGAGATCACACTTTCGCTAGCTGTATTGTGCAGAACATACTGTATTTCACAAAGTACACAACTAGAGCTTCTCCCTCTCTCTTTCGCTCTCTCTTAACCCCTCAATCTCCCCCTCTACCCTCCTCTATCTCTCTCTCCCTGCCAGTTCCCATGATCCCTCCTCTCTCCCCCTCTCACCCCCTCTCTATCTCCCCCTCTACCCTCCTCTATCTCTCTCTCCCTACCAGTTCCCATGATCCCTCCTCTCTCCCCCTCTCACCCTCTCTCTATCTCCCCCTCTACCCTCCTCTATCTCTCTCTCCCTACCAGTTCCCATGATCCCTCCTCTCTCCCCCTCTCACCCCCTCTCTATCTCCCCCTCTATCTATCTCTATCTCTCTCTCCCTACCAGTTCCCATGATCCCCCTGCTTGGTAATGGTGCCAGCTGTGACTAACAGATGTTTGCTCTGCTTGTAATGGTGTCTCATCCCCCATAAGGCCGAGCCGGGGACAGGTGCAGGGGAACAGAATGAATGTGTGTTCCAAACGGCACCCTATTCCCTATGTAGTGCACTACTTTTGATGAGGGCCCATAAGGCTTGAGTCAAAAGTAGTGCACTACGTAGGGAATAGGGTTCCGTTTGGAAGACAGACAAAGATTGCAAACCCAAGAGCCAGGGAGCAGAGCTGCAATTGGAAAAATACTGACATGAAATATGCATGGAGATGTGTCGAGAAATATGTGGCCTACAGAGGACAGTAGACCAGGGTAAAGGTTAGAGGTCGTCTGTAGGTCAGTTGGTAGATATAGACTACAGGGTAAAGGTTAGAGGTCGTCTGTAGGTCAGTTGGTAGATATAGACTACAGGGTAAAGGTTAGAGGTCGTCTGTAGTTCAGTTGGTAGATATAGACTACAGGGTAAAGGTTAGAGGTCGTCTGTAGGTCAGTTGGTAGATATAGACTACAGGGTAAAGGTTAGAGGTCGTCTGTAGGTCAGTTGGTAGATGTAGTCTACAGGGTAAAGACTTGAGGTCGTCTGTAGGTCAGTTGGTAGATGTAGACTACAGGGTAAAGGTTAGAGGTCGTCTGTAGGTCAGTTGGTAGATATAGACTACAGGGTAAAGACTTGAGGTCGTCTGTAGGTCAGTTGGTAGATGTAGACTAAAGGGTAAAGGTTAGAGGTCGTCTGTAGGTCAGTTGGTAGATATAGACTACAGGGTAAAGGTTAGAGGTCGTCTGTAGGTCAGTTGGTAGATGTAGACTACAGGGTAAAGGTTAGAGGTCGTCTGTAGGTCAGTTGGTAGATGTAGACTACAGGGTAAAGGTTAGAGGTCGTCTGTAGGTCAGTTGGTAGATATAGACTACAGGGTAAAGGTTAGAGGTCGTCTGTAGGTCAGTTGGTAGATGTAGACTACAGGGTAAAGGTTAGAGGTCGTCTGTAGGTCAGTTGGTAGATATAGACTACAGGGTAAAGGTTAGAGGTCGTCTGTAGGTCAGTTGGTAGATATAGTCTACAGGGTAAAGGTTTGAGGTCGTCTGTAGGTCAGTTGGTAGATATAGACTACAGGGTAAAGGTTAGAGGTCGTCTGTAGGTCAGTTGGTAGATATAGACTACAGGGTAAAGGTTAGAGGTCGTCTGTAGGTCAGTTGGTAGATATAGACTACAGGGTAAAGGTTAGAGGTCGTCTGTAGGTCAGTTGGTAGATATAGACTACAGGGTAAAGGTTAGAGGTCGTCTGTAGGTCAGTTGGTAGATATAGACTACAGGGTAAAGGTTAGAGGTCGTCTGTAGGTCAGTTGGTAGATATAGACTACAGGGTAAAGGTTAGAGGTCGTCTGTAGGTCAGTTGGTAGATGTAGACTACAGGGTAAAGGTTAGAGGTCGTCTGTAGGTCAACATATCAGACAATTTTGTGTCCTACATGGCACCCTGTTCACGTTGGGCTCTGGTCAGAATGAATGTAATATGTAGGGAACATAATGCCATTAGGAACACAGTCCTCATCTAACCCTCCCTGAGTTGGTGGGTCAGTCTCCTGTATCTACCAGTCCATATCCAACCCTCCCTGAGTTGGTGTGTCAGTCTCCTGTATCTACCAGTCCATATCTAACCCTCCCTGAGTTGGTAATTCAGTCTCCTGTATCTACCAGTCCACATCTAACCCTCCCTGAGTTGGTATGTCAGTCTAACCCTCCCTGAGTTGGTATGTCAGTCTCCTGTATCTACCAGTCCATATCTAACCCTCCCTGAGTTGGTATGTCAGTCTCCTGTATCTACCAGTCCACATCTAACCCTCCCTGAGTTGGTATGTCAGTCTAACCCTCCCTGAGTTGGTATGTCAGTCTCCTGTATCTACCAGTCCATATCTAACCCTCCCTGAGTTGGTATGTCAGTCTAACCCTCCCTGAGTTGGTATGTCAGTCTAACCCTCCCTGAGTTGGTATGTAAGTCTAACCCTCCCTGAGTTGGTATATCAGTCTCCTGTATCTACCAGTCCATATCTAACCCTCCTAGAGTTGGTATGTCAGTCTCCTGTATCTACCAGTCCATATCTAACCCTCCTAGAGTTGGTATGTCAGTCTATTGTATCTACCAGTCCATATCTAATCGTCCCTGAGTTGGTATGTCAGTCTCCTGTATCTACCAGTCCATATCTAACCCTCCTAGAGTTGGTATGTCAGTCTAATCCTCCTAGAGCTGGTATGTCAGTCTCCTGTATCTACCAGTCCATATCTAACCCTCCCTGATTTGGTATGTCAGTCTCCTGTATCTACCAGTCCATATCTAACCCTCCCTGAGTTGGTATGTCAGTCTCCTGTATGCACCAGTCCACATCTAACCCTTCTAGAGTTGGTATGTCAGTCTCCTGTATCTACCAGTCCATATCTAACCCTCTCTGAGTTGGTATGTCAGTCTCCTGTATCTACCAGTCCATATCTAACCCACCTAGAGTTGGTATGTCAGTCTAACCCTCCCTGAGTTGGTATGTCAGTCTCCTGTATCTACCAGTCCATATCTAACCCAACTAGAGTTGGTATGTCAGTCTCCTGTATCTACCAGTCCATATCTAACCCACCTAGAGTTGGTATGACAGTCTCCTGTATCTACCAGTCCATATCTAACCCTCCTAGAGTTGGTATGTTAGTCTCCTGTATCTACCAGTCCACATCTAACCCTCCTAGAGTTGGTATGTCAGTCTCCTGTATCTACCAGTCCATATCTAACCCTCTCTGAGTTGGTATGTCAGTCTCCTGTATCTACCAGTCCATATCTAACCCACCTAGAGTTGGTATGTCAGTCTCCTGTATCTACCAGTCCATATCTAACCCTCCTAGAGTTGGTATGTCAGTCTAACCCTCCCATAGTTGGTATGTCAGTCTCCTGTATCTACCAGCCCATATCTAACCCACCCTGAGTTGGTATGTCAGTCTCCTGTATCTACCAGTCCATATCTAACCCTCCCTGAGTTGGTATGTCAGTCTAACCCTCCTAGAGTTGGTATGGCAGTCTAACCCTCCTAGAGTTGGTATGTCAGTCTCCTGTATCTACCAGTCCATATCTAACCCTCCCTGAGTTGGTATGTCAGTCTCCTGTATCTACCAGTCCATATCTAACCCTCCCTGAGTTGGTATGTCAGTCTCCTGTATATACCAGTCCATATCTAACCCTCCCTGAGTTGGTATGTCAGTCTCTTGTATCTACCAGTCCATATCTAACCCTCCCTGAGTTGGTATGTCAGTCTCCTGTATCTACCAATCCACATCTAAACCTCCCTGAGTTGGTATGTCAGTCTCCTGTATCTACCAGTCCATATCAACCCTCATAGAGTTGGTATGGCAGTCTAACCCTCCTAGAGTTGGTGAGTCAGTCTCCTGTATCTACCAGTCCATATCTAACCATCCTAGAGTTGGTATGTCAGTCTCCTGTATCTACCAGTCCATATCTAACCCTCCCTGAGTTGGTATGTCAGTCTCCTGTATCTACCAGCCCATATCTAACCCACCCTGAGTTGGTATGTCAGTCTCCTGTATCTACCAGCCCATATCTAACCCTCCCTGAGTTGGTATGTCAGTCTAACCCTCCTAGAGTTGGTATGGCAGTCTAACCCTCCTAGAGTTGGTATGTCAGTCTCCTGTATATACCAGTCCATATCTAACCCTCCCTGAGTTGGTATGTCAGTCTCTTGTATCTACCAGTCCATATCTAACCCTCCCTGAGTTGGTATGTCAGTCTCCTGTATCTACCAGTCCATATCTAACCCTCCCTGAGTTGGTATGTCAGTCTCCTGTATTTACCAGTCCATATCAACCCTCCTAGAGTTGGTATGGCAGTCTAACCCTCTCTGAGTTGGTATGTCAGTCTCCTGTATCTACCAGTCCATATATAACCCAACTAGAGTTGGTATGTCAGTCTCCTGTATCTACCAGTCCATATCTAACCCTCCTAGAGTTGGTATGGCAGTCTAACCCTCTCTGAGTTGGTATGTCAGTCTCCTGTATCTACCAGTCCATATCTAACCCACATAGAGTTGGTATGTCAGTCTCCTGTATCTACCAGTCCATATCTAACCCTCCTAGAGTTGGTATGTTAGTCTCCTGTATCTACCAGTCCACATCTAACCCTCCTAGAGTTGGTATGTCAGTCTCCTGTATCTACCAGTCCATATCTAACCCTCTCTGAGTTGGTATGTCAGTCTCCTGTATCTACCAGTCCATATCTAACCCACCTAGAGTTGGTATGTCAGTCTCCTGTATCTACCAGTCCATATCTAACCCTCCTAGAGTTGGTATGTCAGTCTAACCCTCCCTGAGTTGGTATGTCAGTCTCCTGTATCTACCAGCCCATATCTAACCCACCCTGAGTTGGTATGTCAGTCTCCTGTATCTACCAGTCCATATCTAACCCTCCCTGAGTTGGTGTGTCAGTCTAACCCTCCTAGAGTTGGTATGGCAGTCTAACCCTCCTAGAGTTGGTATGTCAGTCTCCTGTATCTACCAGTCCATATCTAACCCTCCCTGAGTTGGTATGTCAGTCTCCTGTATCTACCAGTCCATATCTAACCCTCCCTGAGTTGGTATGTCAGTCTCCTGTATATACCAGTCCATATCTAACCCTCCCTGAGTTGGTATGTCAGTCTCTTGTATCTACCAGTCCATATCTAACCCTCCCTGAGTTGGTATGTCAGTCTCCTGTATCTACCAATCCACATCTAAACCTCCCTGAGTTGGTATGTCAGTCTCCTGTATCTACCAGTCCATATCAACCCTCGTAGAGTTGGTATGGCAGTCTAACCCTCCTAGAGTTGGTGAGTCAGTCTCCTGTATCTACCAGTCCATATCTAACCCTCCTAGAGTTGGTATGTCAGTCTCCTGTATCTACCAGTCCATATCTAACCCTCCCTGAGTTGGTATGTCAGTCTCCTGTATCTACCAGCCCATATCTAACCCACCCTGAGTTGGTATGTCAGTCTCCTGTATCTACCAGTCCATATCTAACCCTCCCTGAGTTGGTATGTCAGTCTAACCCTCCTAGAGTTGGTATGGCAGTCTAACCCTCCTAGAGTTGGTATGTCAGTCTCCTGTATATACCAGTCCATATCTAACCCTCCCTGAGTTTGTATGTCAGTCTCTTGTATCTACCAGTCCATATCTAACCCTCCCTGAGTTGGTATGTCAGTCTCCTGTATCTACCAGTCCATATCTAACCCTCCCTGAGTTGGTATGTCAGTCTCCTGTATTTAGCAGTCCATATCAACCCTCCTAGAGTTGGTATGGCAGTCTAACCCTCCTAGAGTTGGTGAGTCAGTCTCCTGTATCTACCAGTCCATATCTAACCCTCCCTGAGTTGGTATGTCAGTCTCTTGTATCTACCAGTCCATATCTAACCCTCCTAGAGTTGGTATGTCAGTCTCCTGTATCTACCAGTCCACATCTAACCCTCCTAGAGTTGGTATGTCAGTCTCCTGTATCTACCAGTCCATATCTAACCCTCTCTGAGTTGGTATGTCAGTCTCCTGTATCTACCAGTCCATATCTAACCCACCTAGAGTTGGTATGTCAGTCTCCTGTATCTACCAGTCCATATCTAACCCTCCTAGAGTTGGTATGTCAGTCTAACCCTCCCTGAGTTGGTATGTAAGTCTAACCCTCCCTGAGTTGGTATGTCAGTCTCCTGTATCTACCAGTCCATATCTAACCCTCCTAGAGTTGGTATGTCAGTCTCCTGTATCTACCAGTCCATATCTAACCCTCCCTGAGTTGATATGTCAGTCTCCTGTATCTACCAGTCCATATCTAACCCTCCTAGAGTTGGTATGTCAGTCTGTTGTATCTACCAGTCCATATCTAACCCTCCCTGAGTTGGTATGTCAGTCTCCTGTATCTACCAGTCCATATCTAACCCTCCTAGAGTTGGTATGTCAGTCTAACCCTCCTAGAGTTGGTATGTCAGTCTCCTGTATCTACCAGTCCATATCTAACCCTATCTGAGTTGGTATGTCAGTCTCCTGTATCTACCAGTCCATATCTAACCCACCTAGAGTTGGTATGTCAGTCTCCTGTATCTACCAGTCCATATCTAACCCTCCTAGAGTTGGTATGTCAGTCTAACCCTCCCTGAGTTGGTAAGTTAGTCTCCTGTATCTACCAGCCCATATCTAACCCTCCTAGAGTTGGTATGTCAGTCTCCTGTATCTACCAGTCCATATCTAACCCTTCCTTAGTTGGTATGTCAGTCTCCTGTATCTACCAGTCCATATCTAACCCTCTCTGAGTTGGTATGTCAGTCTCCTGTATCTACCAGTCCATATCTAACCCTCCCTGAGTTGTTATGTCAGTCTCTTGTATCTACCAGTCCATATCTAACCCTCCTAGTGTTGGTATGTCAGTCTTCTGTATCTACCAGTCCATATCAACCCTCCTAGAGTTGGTATGTCAGTCTCCTGTATCTACCAGTCCATATCAACCCTCCTAGAGTTGGTATGTCAGTCTCCTGTATCTACCAGTCCATATCTAACCCTCCCTGAGTTGGTATGTCAGTCTCCTGTATCTACCAGTCCATATCAACCCTCCTAGAGTTGGTATGTCAGTCTCCTGTGTGTTCCAGACCCCAGACTTATTTACGCATAAATGTTTGCTATTGTTGTTTACTGTCTGTCTGGACCACCTGCTGTCCATGTGTCAGTCTCCTCCTCTCTCACCAGACCAGCTCTACCACACTGCTGTACCGAAGGTGTGTGTGTGTGTGTGTGTGTGTGTGCGTGCGTGCGTGTGTGTGTGTGTGTGTGCGACCACCTGTCAGGGCCAGGCTGAAGGTGTGACAGGTAGAGGTGACTCCTGCTATGCTTCTATCTGCTGGGAAACACTACAGAAGACTGCGGGAGAAAGAAGGGTCAGACACACACACACACACACACACACACACACACACACACACACACACACTAAACACACACATCTAAACACATACACACCTAGACTCACATACACACCCCTTCAGCCAAGGACACATACAACATTTCACCCACAGAACAACCATTTAACATGTTATTGAGTAAAAGACCTGCCCTGTCCCAGGTCCCCAGAACAACAGACAAAGACCTGTCCTATCCCAGGTCCCCAGACCAACAGACAAAGACCTGTCCTGTCCCAGGTCCCCAGAACAACAGACAAAGACCTGTCCTGTCCCAGGTCCCCAGAACAACAGACAAAGACCTGTCCTGTCCCAGGTCCCCAGAACAACAGACAAAGACATGTCCTGTCCCAGAACAACAGACAAAGACCTGTCCTGTCCCAGGTCCCCAGAACAACAAAGACCTGTCCTGTCCCAGGTCCCCAGAACAACAAAGACCTGTCCTGTCCCAGGTCCCCAGAACAACAGACAAAGACCTGTCCTGTCCCAGGTCCCCAGAACAACAGACAAAGACCTGTCCTGTCCCAGGTCCCCAGAACAACAAAGACCTGTCCTGTCCCAGGTCTCCAGAACAACAAAGACCTGTCCTGTCCCAGGTCCCCAGAACAACAGACAAAGACCTGTCCTGTCCCAGGTCCCCAGAACAACAGACAAAGACCTGTCCTATCCCAGGTCCCCAGAACAACAGACAAAGACCTGTCCTGTCCCAGGTCCCCAGAACAACAGACAAAGACCTGTCCTATCCCAGGTCCCCAGACCAACAGACAAAGACCTGTCCTGTCCCAGGTCCCCAGAACAACAGACACAGACCTGTCCTGTCCCAGGTCCCCAGAACAACAGACACAGACCTGTCCTGTCCCAGGTCCCCCGAACAGCAGAGAGTTAGAGGCGACAGGTTGCCTAACGGTTCAAAGTGTTGGTCTAGTAACCTAAAGTTTTGCTCGTTCTAATCCTTAAGCCGACAAGAAGAGAAATCTGTCTATGTTCCCATGAGAAAGGCACTTAACCCTGATTGATTGTTCCTGTTAAGTCGCTCTAGATAACAACATCTGCTACATGACTACAATGCCCAAGTACATATAGAGTTGGAGAGAAAGAGACAAACATTTTGGCCACAGAAAAGTTATTGGGTTTTTTCTCATTCAAAATGTACACATGATAAAACAATATATGTCAATATCTGTCTTGTCATATTTATGCTGCAAAAGTTTAAGAGTCGGAGGGCTAGGGTCAGTCTGTTGTATCTGGAGTACTTCTCCTGTCTTATCCGGTGTCCTGTGTGAATTTAAGTATGCTCCCTCTATTTCTTACTCCCACCCTCTCCCTCCCCTCCCGGAGGACCTGAGCCCTGTGACTTTGCCTCAGGACTACCTGGCCTGATGACTCCTTGCTGTCCCCAGTCCACCTGGTCATGCTGTGGCTCCAGTTTCAACTGTTCTGCCTGCGGCTATGGAACCCTGACCTGTTCACAGGACGTGCTACCTTGTCCCAGACCTGCTGTTTAGTCTCTCTCTCTACCAGACCTGCTGTTTTCAACTCTCTCTCTCTACCAGACCTGCTGTTTTCGACTCTCTCTCTCTCTCTACCAGACCTGCTGTTTTCAACTCTCTCTCTCTACCGCACCTGCTGTCTCGACCTCTGAATGATCGGCTATAAAAAGCCAACTGACATTTACTCCTGAGGTGCTGACTTGCTTCACCCTCGACAACCACTGTGATTATTATTATTTGACCCTGCTGGTCATCTATGAACATTTGAACATCTTGGCCATTTTCTGTTATAATCTCCACATGGCACAGTAAGAAGAGGACTGGCCACCCCTCATAGCCTGGTTCCTCTCTACCCAGTACAGCCAGAAGAGGACTGGTCACCCCTCAGAGCCTGGTTCCTCTCTACCCAGTACAGCCAGTAGAGGACTGACCACCCCTCATAGCCTGGTTCCTCTCTACTCAGTACAGCCAGAAGAGGACTGGCCAACCCTTATAGCCTGGTTCCTCTCTACCCAGTACAGCCAGTAGAGGACTGGCCACCCCTCAGAGCCTGGTTCCTCTCTACTCAGTACAGCCAGAAGAGGACTGGTCACCCCTCAGAGCCTGGTTCCTCTCAACCCAGTACAGCCAGTAGAGGACTGGCCACCCCTCAGAGCCTGGTTCCTCTCTACCCAGTACAGCCAGAAGAGGACTGGCCACCCCTCATAGCCTGGTTCCTCTCTACCCGGTACAGCCAGAAGAGGACTGGCCACCCCTCATAGCCTGGTTCCTCTCTACCTGGCACAGCCAGAAGAGGACTGTCCACCCGTCATAGCCTGGTTCCTCTCTAGGTTTCTTCCTAGGTTCTGGCCTTTCTAGGGAGTTTTTCCTAGCCACCGTGCTTCTACACCTGCATTGCTTGCTGTTTGGGGTTTTAGGCTGGGTTTCTGTACAGCACTTTGAGATATCAGCTGATGTAAGAAGGGCTATATAAATACATTTGATTGAAATTTGATTTATTGTCCTCGTATCAAGAGGTTTAAATGTACACATGATAAAATAATATATACAATATCTGTCCTCTTATCAAGAGGTTGAAATGTACACACGATACAACAATATTTATGTCTTGTCCTCGTATCAAGAGGTTTAGAACAATATATGTCTTGTCCTCGTATCAAGAGGTCTAAAACAATATCAACAATATCTGTTTTGTCCTCGTATCAAGAGGTTTAAAACAATATCAACAATATCTGTCTTGTCCTCGTATCAAGAGGTCTAATACAATATCTGTCTTGTCCTCGTATCAAGAGGTTTAAAACAATATCTGTTTTGTCCTCGTATCAAGAGGTCTAAAACAATATCAACAATATCTGTCTTGTCCTCGTATCAAGAGGTTTAAAACAATATCTGTTTTGTCCTCGTATCAAGAGGTTTAAAACAATATCAACAATATCTGTCTTGTCCTCGTATCAAGAGGTCTAATACAATATCTGTCTTGTCCTCGTATCAAGAGGTTTAAAACAATATCTGTTTTGTCCTCGTATCAAGAGGTTTAAAACAATATCAACAATATCTGTCTTGTCCTCTTATCAAGAGGTCTAAAACAATATCTGTCTTGTCTTCGTATCAAGAGATCTAAAACAATATCTGTCTTGTCCTCGTATCAAGAGATCTAAAACAATATCTGTCTTGTCCTCGTATCAAGAGATCTAAAACAATATCTGTCTTGTCCTCGTATCAAGAGATCTAAAACAATATCTGTCTTGTCCTCGTATCAAGACTTTTAAAACAATATCTGTCTTGTCCTCGTATCAAGAGGTTTAAAACAATATCTGTCTTGTCCTCGTATCAAGAGGTTTAAAACAATATCTGTCTTGTCCTCGTATCAAGACTTTTAAAACAATATCTGTCTTGTCCTCGTATCAAGAGGTGTCAACAATATCTGTCTTGTCCTCGTATCAAGAGGTCTAAAACAATATCTGTCTTGTCCTCGTATCAAGAGGTGTAAAACAATATCTGTCTTGTCCTCGTATCAAGAGGTGTAAACATGGAGTTGTTGCTCTTATTGTATTGCTGTATGTAGTACATGTAAATTGGTCCAAAACGGTTGAATAATGTTTCCAACAATCATGAGGACAGTTTCTGAGACGATGATGATGATGAAACAGGCTGATAAACAAACAATTTAATTTATGCATTGAAAAACAAATAAAGCATGTTTTTTTAAAAAAATAAACAGTTTCCATGGCACAACGACGAAAGCATCACTTTCTCTGCGTAATTCAATTTGCGCTAATGGAAAGTGGTTCTGTTCCTTTGTGTGTGGTGACTCTACCCCTGGATGTTGACACATACCAGCAATTTACATCTGTCCGGCTAAATGCTTGGTGACTCCCATCACAGGCCTGTCGCTTCACCACGCAGGCAACAACCCGAAGCGTTTAGCGTTCAAATCAACTACCACAGTGACAGGGCGTTTTTATTAAAAATAAAAACATATAACATTTTATTGTCAGATGACAACGTGATATTCACGTTCCGCAAATGAAACACAGAATGGAAAATGTCAACCTTCCGACGAGCATAATTTGAAAGTAGCTGATTTTTAGGTTGTTTTTTTTGTTCTATCCGAGGAAAATGTTGTCGTATGTCTCTGACATACGTTTCCGGTGAAGTATTTGGCATTCAGGGAGCAGACCGGGGGGAATAATCAGGTTGTCGTAGTAACGCTGTCCTAGTGACTAGACAGCGCGAGACAATATATCAAATCAGATCGAACTTTATTTGTCACATGCGTCGAATACAACAGGTGTAGTAGAACCTTACCGTGAAATGATTCCTTTACAAGACCCTTAACCCCCACAATGCAGTTCAAAAAAATAGAGTTAAGAAAATATTTACTTAAATAAATAAAAAATAATCTAATCAATCAAAAAGTAACACAATAAATGTACATAACCATAACGAGACTAGAAATATCACCTATGGAATAGAAGACAGGGACACAGAGACAGATATTGAATAGACATCACTACACCTATGGAATAGGAGACAGAGACATAGAGACAGATATTGAATAGACATCACTACACTTATGGAATAGGAGACAGGGACATAGAGACAGATATTGAATAGACATCACTACACCTATGGAATAGGAGACAGGGACATAGAGACAGATATTGAATAGACATCACTACACTTATGGAATAGAAGACAGGGACATAGAGACAGATATTGAATAGACATCACTAGTACCATCACCTATGGAATAGAAGACAGAGACATAGAGACAGATATTGAATAGACATCACTAGTAATATCACATATGGAATAGAAGACAGAGACATAGAGACAGATATTGAATAGACATCACTAGTAATATCACCTATGGAATAGAAGACAGAGACATAGAGAAAGATATTGAATAGACATCACTACACCTATGGAATAGAAGACAGAGACAGATATTGAATAGACATCACTAGTAATATCACTTATGGAATAGAAGACAGAGACAGATATTGTAAAGAGTCATTATAAGATGAATCATTGTTCACTGTGTTTTGACTGTATCCTGGCAGGTGAGGAGAGACTTCCTGTAGACCCCATGTGTATCCCAAATAGCACCCCTGTTCCCAACTACTTCTCACCAGGCTCCATAAAGTTCTGATCAAAAATAGTGCATCTGTATAGATCGTATTGTAGGATGCAATTTGGGACACACATTTCATTGACCCATTTATATAAAGAGATCGATCACAATCGTCACAATGGATTTATGCTAATTAGATGTTAAAATATAGACAACTATTGGTTGAATACGAGCATATCCTGTAATATAATGTCTTAGACTTTTAGAGGTAGAGTCCAATGCCTGTTTGGAGTAGAATGCCTGTTTGGAGTAGAATGCCTGTTTGGAGTAGAATGCCTGTTTGGAGTAGAATGCCTGTTTGGAGAAGACTGCCTGTTTGGAGAAGAATGCCTGTTTGGAGTAGAATGCCTGTTTGGAGTAGAATGCCTGTTTGGAGAAGACTGCCTGTTTGGAGTAGAATGCCTGTTTGGAGTAGAATGCCTGTTTGGAGAAGACTGCCTGTTTGGAGTAGAATGCCTGTTTTCATTGGTAGAATGCCTGTTTGGAGTAGAATGCCTGTTTTCATTGGTAGAATGCCTGTTTGGAGTAGAATGCCTGTTTGGAGTAGAATGCCTGTTTTCATTGGTAGAATGCCTGTTTGGAGTAGAATGCCTGTTTGGAGAAGACTGCCTGTTTGGAGTAGAATGCCTGTTGTCTGGAGTAGAATGCCTGTTTGGAGTAGAATGCCTGTTTGGAGAAGACTGCCTGTTTGGAGTAGAATGCCTGTTTGGAGTAGAATGCCTGTTAGGAGTAGAATGCCTGTTTGGAGTAGAATGCCTGTTTGGAGTAGAATGCCTGTTTGGAGTAGAATATCTGTTTGGAGTTGAATGACTGTTTGGAGTAGAATGCCTGTTTGGAGAAGACTGCCTGTTTGGAGTAGAATGCCTGTTTGGAGAAGACTGCCTGTTTGGAGTAGAATGCCTGTTGTCTGGAGTAGAATGCCTGTTTGGAAGAGAATGCCTGTTTGGAGGAGAATGCCTGTTTTCATTGGTAGAATGCCTGTTTGGAGTAGAATGCCTGTTTGGAGTAGAATGCCTGTTTGGAGTAGAATGCCTGTTGTCTGGAGTAAAATGCCTGTTTGGAGTAGAATGCCTGTTTTCATTGGTAGAATGCCTGTCTGATTAGAATGCCTGTTTGGAGCAGAATGCCTGTTGTCTGGAGTAGAATGCCTGTTGTCTGGAGTAGAATGCCTGTTTGGAGTAGAATGCCTGTTTGGAGCAGAATGCCTGTTTTCATTGGTAGAATGCCTGTTTGGAGTAGAATGCCTGCTTTCATTGGTAGAATGCCTGTTTGGAGTAGAATGCCTGTTTTCATTGGTAGAATGCCTGTCTGATTAGAATGCTTGTTTGGATTAGAATGCCTGTTTGGAGCAGAATGCCTGTTGTCTGGAGTAGAATGCCTGTTGTCTGGAGTAGAATGCCTGTTTGGAGTAGAATGCCTGTTTGGAGCAGAATGCCTGTTTTCATTGGTAGAATGCCTGTTTGGAGTAGAATACCTGCTTTCATTGGTAGAATGCCTGTTTGGAGTAGAATGCCTGTTTTCATTGGTTGAATGCCTGTTGTCTTGAGTGTGGCTCTCTGGCTACGCTAAGTAGCACTATCGCTCTACTTAACCTCGGGTCAACGTCTCACCCAACTGCTCTACAGTGGAACCGCAACTTAGCTTTGAGAGAATCACAAGAGCTGTGTTACAGACCCAACTGACTGGAAAGCTGTGTTACAGACACCAAACTGACTGACTAGCTGTGTTACAGACCCAACTGACTGGCTAGCTGTGTTACAGACACCAAACTGACTGACTAGCTGTGTTACAGACCCAACTGACTGGCTAGCTGTGTTACAGACACCTAACTGACTGGCTAGCTGTGTTACAGACCCAACTGACTGGTTAGCTGTGTTACAGACCCAACTGACTGGCTAGCTGTGTTACAGACCCAGCTGACTGGCTAGCTGTGTTACAGACACCTAACTGACTGGCTAGCTGTGTTACAGACCCAACTGACTGGTTAGCTGTGTTACATACCAAACTGGCTAGCTGTGTTACAGACCCAACTGGCTCGCTGTGTTACAGACCCAACTGACTGGCTAGTTGTGTTACAGACACCCAAATGACTGGCTAGCTGTGTTACAGACGCCAAACTGACTGACTAGCTGTGTTACAGACCCAGCTGACTGGCTAGCTGTGTTACAGACCCAGCTGACTGGCTAGCTGTGTTACAGACCCAACTGACTGGCTAGCTGTGTTACAGACCCAACTGACTGGCTAGCTGTGTTAAAGACCCAACTGACTGGCTAGGTGTGTTACAGACCCAACTGACTGGCTAGCTGTGTTACAGACCCAACTGACTGGCTAGCTGTGTTACAGACCCAGCTGACTGGCTAGCTGTGTTACAGACCCAACTGGCTAGCTGTGTTACAGACCCAGCTGACTGGCTAGCTGTGTTACAGACCCAGCTGACTGGCTGTGTTACAGACCCAACTGACTGGCTAGCTGTGTTACAGACACCAAACTGACTGGCTAGCTGTGTTACAGACCCAACTCACTGGCTAGCTGTGTTACAGACCCAGCTGACTGGCTAGCTGTGTTACAGACCCAGCTGACTGGCTAGCTGTGTTACAGACCAAACTGACTGGCTAGCTGTGTTACAGAACCAACTGACTGGCTAGCTGTGTTACAGACCCAACTGACCGGCTAGCTGTGTTACAGACCCAACTGACTGGCTAGCTGTGTTACAGACCCAACTGACTGGCTAGCTGTGTTACAGACCCAGCTGACTGGCTAGCTGTGTTACAGACCCAACTGGCTAGCTGTGTTACAAACCCAGCTGACTGGCTAGCTGTGTTACAGACCCAGCTGACTGGCTGTGTTACAGAACCAGCTGACTGGCTAGCTGTGTTACACACCCAGCTGACTGGCTGTGTTACAGACCCAACCGGCTAGCTGTGTTACAGACCCAACTGGCTAGCTGTGTTGCAGACCCAACTGACTGGCTAGCTGTGTTACAGACCCAACTGGCTAGCTGTGTTACAGACACCAAACGGACTGGCTAGCTGTGTTACAGACACCAAACTGACTGACTAGCTGTGTTACAGACCCAACTGACTGGCTAGCTGTGTTACAGACACCTAACTGACTGGCTAGCTGTGTTACAGACCCAACTGACTGGTTAGCTGTGTTACAGACCCAACTGACTGGCTAGCTGTGTTACAGACCCAGCTGACTGGCTAGCTGTGTTACAGACACCTAACTGACTGGCTAGCTGTGTTACAGACCCAACTGACTGGTTAGCTGTGTTACATACCAAACTGGCTAGCTGTGTTACAGACCCAACTGGCTCGCTGTGTTACAGACCCAACTGACTGGCTAGCTGTGTTACAGACACCAAACTGACTGACTAGCTGTGTTACAGACCCAAATGACTGGCTAGCTGTGTTACAGACACCAAACTGACTGACTAGCTGTGTTACAGACCCAGCTGACTGGCTAGCTGTGTTACAGACCCAGCTGACTGGCTAGCTGTGTTACAGACCCAACTGACTGGCTAGCTGTGTTACAGACCCAACTGACTGGCTAGCTGTGTTAAAGACCCAACTGACTGGCTAGGTGTGTTACAGACCCAACTGACTGGCTAGCTGTGTTACAGACCCAACTGACTGGCTAGCTGTGTTACAGACCCAGCTGACTGGCTAGCTGTGTTACAGACCCAACTGGCTAGCTGTGTTACAGACCCAGCTGACTGGCTAGCTGTGTTACAGACCCAGCTGACTGGCTGTGTTACAGACCCAACTGACTGGCTAGCTGTGTTACAGACACCAAACTGACTGGCTAGCTGTGTTACAGACCCAACTGACTGGCTAGCTGTGTTACAGACCCAGCTGACTGGCTAGCTGTGTTACAGACCCAGCTGACTGGCTAGCTGTGTTACAGACCCAACTGACTGGCTAGCTGTGTTACAGAACCAACTGACTGGCTAGCTGTGTTACAGACCAAACTGACCGGCTAGCTGTGTTACAGACCCAACTGGCTAGCTGTGTTACAGACACCAAACGGACTGGCTAGCTGTGTTACAGACACCAAACTGACTGGCTAGCTGTGTTACAGACCCAGCTGACTGGCTAGCTGTGTTACAGACACCAAACTGACTGGCTAGCTGTGTTACAGACACCAAACTGACTGGCTAGCTGTGTTACAGACCCAACCGACTGGCTAGCTGTGTTACAGACCCAACTGACTGGCTAGCTGTGTTACAGACCCAACTGGCTAGCTGTGTTACAGACCCAACTGACTGGCTAGCTGTGTTACAGACCCAACTGACTGGCTAGCTGTGTTACAGACCCAACTGACTGGCTAGCTGTGTTACAGACCCAGCTGACTGGCTAGCTGTGTTACAGACACCAAACTGACTGGATAGCTGTGTTACAGACACAACCAACTGGCTAGCTGTGTTACAGACCCAACTGACTGGCTAGCTATGTTACAGACCCAACTGGCTAGCTGTGTTACAGACCCAGCTGACTGGCTAGCTGTGTTACAGACCCAACTGACTGGCTAGCTGTGTTACAGACCCCAAACTGGCTAGCTGTGTTACAGACCCAGCTGACTGGCTAGCTGTGTTACAGACCCAGCTGACTGGCTAGTTGTGTTACAGAACCAACTGACTGGCTAGCTGTGTTACAGACCCAACTGACTGGCTAGCTGTGTTACAGACCCAGCTGACTGGCTAGCTGTGTTACAGACTCAACTGACTGGCTAGCTGTGTTACAGACCCAACTGACTGGCTAGCTGTGTTACAGACCCCAAACTGGCTAGCTGTGTTACAGACCCAGCTGACTGGCTAGCTGTGTTACAGACCCAGCTGACTGGCTAGTTGTGTTACAGAACCAACTGACTGGCTAGCTGTGTTACAGACCCAACTGACTGGCTAGCTGTGTTACAGACCCAACTGACTGGCTAGCTGTGTTACAGACCCAACTGACTGGCTGTGTTACAGACCCAACTGACTGGCTAGCTGTGTTACAGACCCAACTGACTGGCTAGCTGTGTTACAAACCCAACTGACTGGCTAGCTGTGCTACAGACCCAACTGACTGGCTAGCTGTGTTACAGACCCAACTGGCTAGCTGTGTTACAGACCCAACTGACTGGCTAGCTGTGTTACAGACCCAGCTGACTGGCTAGCTGTGTTACAGACCCAACTGACTGGCTAGCTGTGTTGCAGACACCAAACTGGCTGACTAGCTGTGTTACAGACCCAACTGGCTAGCTGTGTTACAGACCCAACTGACTGGCTAGCTGTGTTACAGACCCAACTGGCTAGCTGTGTTACAGACCCAAACTGACTGGCTAGCTGTGTTACAGACCCAGCTGACTGGCTAGCTGTGTTACAGACCCAGCTGACTGGCTAGCTGTGTTACAGACCCAACTGACTGGCTAGCTGTGTTACAGACCCCAAACTGACTGGCTAGATGTTGGAAGCGAACACATTCCCGAACACCGAGGTCATAAATACCTCTTTGATGTCACACAAGAGAAGCCAAAACAGCGAGAGTCCAAATACGCCCTTCACAAACCATACAACACGTACAGTGGGGAGAACAAGTATTTGATACACTGCCAATTTTGCAGGTTTTCCTACTTACAAAGCATGTAGAGGTCTGTAATTTTTATCAAAGGTACATTTCAACTGTGAGAGATGGAATCTAAAACAAAAATCCAGAAAATCACATTGTTTGAATTTGAAGTAATTAATTAGCATTTTATTGCATGACATAAGTATTTGATCACCTACCAACCAGTAAGAATTCCGTCTCTCACAGACCTGTTAGTTTTTCTTTAAGAAGCCCTCCTGTTCTCCACTCATCACCTGTATTAACTGCACCTGTTTGAACTCGTTACCTGTATAAAAGACACCTGTCCACACACTCAACCAAACAGACTCCAACCTCTCCACAATGGCCAAGACCAGAAACTGTGTAAGGACATCAGGGTTAAATTGTAGACCTGCACAAGGCTGGGATGGGCTACAGGACAATAGGCAAGCAGCTTGGTGAGAAGGCAACAACTGTTGGCGCAATTATTAGAAAATGGAAGAAGTTCAAGATGACGGTCAATCACCCTCGGTCTGGGGCTCCATGCAAGATCTCACCTCGTGGGGCATCAATGATCATGAGGAAGGTGAGGGATCAGCACAGAACTACACTGCAGGACCTGGTCAATGACCTGAAGAGAGCTGGGACCACAGTCTCAAAGAAAACCATGAGTAACACACTACGCCGTCACGGATTAAAATCCTGCAGTGCACGCAAGGTCCCCCTGCTCAAGCCACCGCATGTCCAGGCCCGTCTGAAGTTTGCCAATGACCATCTGTTTGATGTAGAGTTACAAGACGACACGGCATCTACAGTATATTTCACATTCATGTTATTTACAACTGGTACCAGGGGAACCTTCAAAACAAGCATTGTGAGGCCTAGGGCATCCTACGGGCATCCTACGGGCATCCTACGGGCATCCTACGGGCATCCTATGGGCATCCTACGGGCATCCTATGGGAATCCTACGGGCATCCTACGGGCATCCCATGGGAATCCTATGGGAATCCTACGGGCATCCTATTGGCATCCTACAGGCATCCTATGGGCATCCTACGGGCATCCTATGGGCATCCTATGGGAATCCTACGGGCATCCTACGGGCATCCTAGAGCATCCTACGGGCATCCTACGGGCATCCTAGGGCATCCTATGGGGCATCCTATGGGAATCCTACAGGCATCCTATGGGCATCCTACGGGCATCCTATGGGCATCCTACGGGCATCCTATGGGCATCCTATGGGCATCCTATGGGCATCCTATGGGGCATCCTAGAGCATCCTGGAGCAAAACAACCAACATGAATTGGTGAGAGTCTCACTTTCCACAGAGGTAGTCCACTTCTGGCTGTATACTCACGTAGTTGCTGTCACAAATTCCAAACTCCACACAGTTGTCACTGACTAGTTGGATATTCATCTCCCACTGACTAGTTGGACATTCATCTCCCCACTGACTAGTTGGATATTCATCTCCCACTGACTAGTTGGATATTCACCTCCCACTGACTAGTTGGATATTCATCTCCTACTGACTAGTTGGATATTCATCTCCCACTGACTAGTTGGATATTAATCTCCCACTGACTAGTTGGATATTCATCTCCCACTGACTAGTTGGATATTCATCTCCCACTGACTAGTTGGATATTCATCTCCCACTGACTAGTTGGATATTCACCTCCCACTGACTAGTTGGATATTCATCTCCCACTGACTAGTTGGATATTCATCTCCCACTGACTAGTTGGATATTCACCTCCCACTGACTAGTTGGATATTCATCTCCCACTGACTAGTTGGATATTCATCTCCCACTGACTAGTTGGATATTCATCACTGACTAGTTGGATATTCATCTCCCACTGACTAGTTGGATATTCATCTCCCACTGACTAGTTGGATATTCATCTCCCACTGACTAGTTGGATAGTTGGATATTCATCTCCCACTGACTAGTTGGATAGTTGGATATTCATCTCCCACTGACTAGTTGGATATACATCTCCCACTGACTAGTTGGATATTCATCTCCCACTGACTAGTTGGATATTCATCTCCCACTGACTAGTTGGATATTCATCCCCCACTGACTAGTTGGATATTCATCTCCCACTGACTAGTTGGATATTCATCTCCCACTGACTAGTTGGATATTCATCTCCCACTGACTAGTTGGATATTCATCTCCCACTGACTAGTTGGATATTCATCTCCCACTGACTAGTTGGATATTCATACCCCACTGACTAGTTGGATATTCACCTCCCACTGACTAATTGGATATTCACCTCGCACTGACTAGTTGGATATTCATCTCCCACTGACTAGTTGGATATTCATCTCCCACTGACTAGTTGGATATTCATCTCCCACTGACTAGTTGGATATTCACCTCCCCACTGACTAGTTGGAAATTCATCTCCCACTGACTAGTTGGATATTCATCACTGACTAGTTGGATATTCATCTCCACTGACTAGTTGGATATTCATCTCCCACTGACTAGTTGGATATTCATCTCCCACTGACTAGTTGGATATTCATCTCCCACTGACTAGTTGGATATTCATCTCCCACTGACTAGTTGGATATTCATCTCCCACTGACTAGTTGGATATTCATCTCCACTGACTAGTTGGATATTCATCTCCCACTGACTAGTTGGATATACATCTCCCACTGACTAGTTGGATATTCATCTCCCACTGACTAGTTGGATATTCATCTCCCACTGACTAGTTGGATATTCATCTCCCACTGACTAGTTGGACATTCATCTCCCACTGACTAGTTGGATATTCATCTCCCACTGACTAGTTGGATATTCATCTCCCACTGACTAGTTGGATATTTATCTCCCACTGACTAGTTGGATATTCATCTCCCACTGACTAGTTGGATATTCATCTCCCACTGACTAGTTGGATATTCATCTCCCACTGACTAGTTGGATATTCATCTCCCACTGACTAGTTGGATATTCATCACTGACTAGTTGGATATTCATCTCCCACTGACTAGTTGGATATTCACCTCCCACTGACTAGTTGGATATTCATCTCCCACTGACTAGTTGGATATTCATCTCCCACTGACTAGTTGGATATTCACCTCCCACTGACTAGTTGGATATTCATCTCCCACTGACTAGTTGGATAGTTGGATATTCATCTCCCACTGACTAGTTGGATAGTTGGATATTCATCTCCCACTGACTAGTTGGATATTCATCTCCCACTGACTAGTTGGATATTCATCTCCCACTGACTAGTTGGATATTCATCACTGACTAGTTGGATATTCATCTCCCACTGACTAGTTGGATATTCATCTCCCACTGACTAGTTGGATATTCATCTCCCACTGACTAGTTTGTATATTCATCTCCCACTGACTAGTTGGATATTCATCTCCCACTGACTAGTTGGATATTCACCTCCCACTGACTAGTTGGATATTCACCTCCCACTGACTAGTTGGATATTCATCTCCCACTGACTAGTTGGATATTCATCTCCCACTGACTAGTTGGATATTCATCTCCCACTGACTAGTTGGATATTCGTCTCCCACTGACTAGTTGGACATTCATCTCCCACTGACTAGTTGGATATTCATCTCCCACTGACTAGTTGGATATTCATCTCCCACTGACTAGTTGGACATTCATCTCCCACTGACTAGTTGGATATTCATCTCCCACTGACTAGTTGGATATTCATCTCCCCACTGACTAGTTGGATATTCATCTCCCACTGACTAGTTGGATATTCACCTCCCACTGACTAGTTGGATATTCATCTCCCACTGACTAGTTGGATAGTTGGATATTCACCTCCCACTGACTAGTTGGATATTCATCTCCCACTGACTAGTTGAATATTCATCTCCCACTGACTAGTTGGATATTCATCTCCCACTGACTAGTTGGATATTCACCTCCCACTGACTAGTTGGATATTCATCTCCCACTGACTATTTGGATATTCATCTCCCACTGACTAGTTGGATATTCATCTCCCCACTGACTAGTTGGATATTCCTCTCCCACTGACTAGTTGGATATTCATCTCCCACTGACTAGTTGGATATTCATCTCCCACTGACTAGTTGGATATTCATCTCCCACTGACTAGTTGGATATTCACCTCCCCACTGACTAGTTGGATATTCATCTCCCCACTGACTAGTTGGATATTCATCTCCCCACTGACTAGTTGGATATTCATCTCCACTGACTAGTTGGATATTCATCTCCCACTGACTAGTTGGATATTCATCTCCCACTGACTAGTTGGATATTCATCTCCCACTGACTAGTTGGATATTCACCTCCCACTGACTAGTTGGATATTCATCTCCCCACTGACTAGTTGGATATTCATCTCCCCACTGACTAGTTGGATATTCATCTCCACTGACTAGTTGGATATTCACCTCCCACTGACTAGTTGGATATTCATCTCCCACTGACTAGTTGGATATTCATCTCCCACTGACTAGTTGGATATTCATCTCCCACTGTCTAGTTGGATATTCATCTCCCACTGACTAGTTGGATATTTATCTCCCACTGACTAGTTGGATATTCATCTCCCACTGACTAGTTGGATATTCATCTCCCACTGACTAGTTGGATATTCATCTCCCACTGACTAGTTGGATATTCATCTCCCACTGACTAGTTGGATATTCATCACTGACTAGTTGGATATTCATCTCCCACTGACTAGTTGGATATTCATCTCCCACTGACTAGTTGGATATTCATCTCCCACTGACTAGTTGGATATTCATCTCCCACTGACTAGTTGGATATTCACCTCCCACTGACTAGTTGGATATACATCTCCCACTGACTAGTTGGATATTCATCACTGACTAGTTGGATATTCATCTCCCACTGACTAGTTGGATATTCACCTCCCACTGACTAGTTGGATATTCATCTCCCACTGACTAGTTGGATATTCATCTCCCACTGACTAGTTGGATAGTTGGATATTAATCTCCTACTGACTAGTTGGATATTCATCTCCCACTGACTAGTTGGATATTCATCTCCCACTGACTAGTTGGATATTCATACCCCACTGACTAGTTGGATATTCATCTCCCCACTGACTAGTTGGATATTCATCTCCCCACTGACTAGTTGGATATTCATCTCCCACTGACTAGTTGGATATTCATCACTGACTAGTTGGATATTCATCTCCCACTGACTAGTTGGATATTCATCTCCCACTGACTAGTTGGATATTCATCACTGACTAGTTGGATATTCATCTCCCACTGACTAGTTGGATATTCATCTCCCCACTGACTAGTTGGATATTCATCTCCCACTGACTAGTTGGATATTCATCTCCCACTGACTAGTTGGATATTCATCACTGACTAGTTGGATATTCATCTCCCACTGACTAGTTGGATATTCATCTCCCACTGACTAGTTGGATATTTATCTCCCACTGACTAGTTGGATAGTTGGATATTCATCTCCCACTGACTAGTTGGATATTCATCTCCCACTGACTAGTTGGATATTCATCTCCCACTGACTAGTTGGACATTCATCTCCCACTGACTAGTTGGATATTCATCTCCCACTGACTAGTTGGATATTCATCTCCCCACTGACTAGTTGGATATTCATCTCCCACTGACTAGTTGGATATTCATCTCCCCACTGACTAGTTGGATATTCATCTCCCACTGACTAGTTGGATATTCATCTCCCACTGACTAGTTGGATATTCATCTCCCACTGACTAGTTGGATATTCATCTCCCACTGACTAGTTGGATATTCATCTCCCCACTGACTAGTTGGATAGTTGGATATTCATCTCCCCACTGACTAGTTGGATAGTTGGATATTTATCTCCCACTGACTAGTTGGATATTCATCTCCCCACTGACTAGTTGGATATTCATCTCCCACTGACTAGTTGGATATTCACCTCTCACTGACTAGTTGGATATTCATCTCCCCACTGACTAGTTGGATATTCATCTCCCCACTGACTAGTTGGATATTCACCTCCCACTGACTAGTTGGATATTCATCACTGACTAGTTGGATATTCATCTCGCACTGACTAGTTGGATATTCATCTTTCACTGATTAGTTGGATATTCATCTCCCCACTGACTAGTTGGATATTCACCTCCCACTGACTAGTTGGATATTCACCTCCCACTGACTAGTTGGATATTCATCTCCCACTGACTAGTTGGATATTCATCACTGACTAGTTGGATATTCATCTCCCACTGACTAGTTGGATATTCATCACTGACTAGCTGGATATTCATCACTGACTAGTTGGATATTCATCTCCCACTGACTAGTTGGATATTCATCTCCCACTGACTAGTTGGATATTCATCACTGACTAGTTGGATATTCATCTCTGACTAGTTGGATATTCATCTCCCACTGACTAGTTGGATATTCATCTCCCACTGACTAGTTGGATATTCGTCTCCCACTGACTAGTTGGACATTCATCTCCCACTGACTAGTTGGATATTCATCTCCCACTGACTAGTTGGATATTCATCTCCCACTGACTAGTTGGATATTCATCTCTGACTAGTTGGATATTCATCTCTGACTAGTTGGATATTCATCTCCCACTGACTAGTTGGATATTCATCTCCCACTGACTAGTTGGATATTCATCTCCCACTGACTAGTTGGATATTCATCTCCCACTGTCTAGTTGGATATTCATCTCCCACTGACTAGTTGGATATTCATCTTTCACTGATTAGTTGGATATTCATCTCCCCACTGACTAGTTGGATATTCACCTCCCACTGACTAGTTGGATATTCACCTCCCACTGACTAGTTGGATATTCATCTCCCACTGACTAGTTGGATATTCATCACTGACTAGTTGGATATTCATCTCCCACTGACTAGTTGGATATTCATCACTGACTAGCTGGATATTCATCTCTGACTAGTTGGATATTCATCTCCCACTGACTAGTTGGATATTCATCACTGACTAGTTGGATATTCATCACTGACTAGTTGGATATTCATCTCTGACTAGTTGGATATTCATCTCCCACTGACTAGTTGGATATTCATCTCCCACTGACTAGTTGGATATTCATCTCCCACTGACTAGTTGGATACTCATCTCCCACTGACTAGTTGGATATTCATCTCCCACTGACTAGTTGGATATTTATCTCCCACTGACTAGTTGGATATTCATCACTGACTAGTTGGATATTCATCACTGACTAGTTGGATATTCAACTCCCACTGACTAGTTGGATATTCATCTCCCACTGACTAGTTGGATATTCATCTCCCACTGACTAGTTGGATATTCATCTCCCACTGACTAGTTGGATATTCATCTCTGACTAGTTGGATATTCATCTCTGACTAGTTGGATATTCATCTCCCACTGACTAGTTGGATATTCATCACTGACTAGTTGGATATTCATCTCCCCACTGACTAGTTGGATATTCATCTCCCACTGACTAGTTGGATATTCATCTCCCCACTGACTAGTTGGATATTCATCTCCCACTGACTAGTTGGATATTCATCTCCCACTGACTAGTTGGATATTCACCTCCCACTGACTAGTTGGATATTCATCTCCCCACTGACTAGTTGGATATTCATCTCCCCACTGACTAGTTGGATATTCACCTCCCACTGACTAGTTGGATATTCACCTCCCACTGACTAGTTGGATATTCATCTCCCACTGACTAGTTGGATATTCATCACTGACTAGTTGGATATTCATCTCCCACTGACTAGTTGGATATTCATCACTGACTAGCTGGATATTCATCACTGACTAGTTGGATATTCATCTCCCACTGACTAGTTGGATATTCATCTCCCACTGACTAGTTGGATATTCATCACTGACTAGTTGGATATTCATCTCTGACTAGTTGGATATTCATCTCCCACTGACTAGTTGGATATTCATCTCCCACTGACTAGTTGGATATTCGTCTCCCACTGACTAGTTGGACATTCATCTCCCACTGACTAGTTGGATATTCATCTCCCACTGACTAGTTGGATATTCATCTCCCACTGACTAGTTGGATATTCATCTCTGACTAGTTGGATATTCATCTCTGACTAGTTGGATATTCATCTCCCACTGACTAGTTGGATATTCATCTCCCACTGACTAGTTGGATATTCATCTCCCACTGACTAGTTGGATATTCATCTCCCACTGTCTAGTTGGATATTCATCTCCCACTGACTAGTTGGATATTCATCTTTCACTGATTAGTTGGATATTCATCTCCCCACTGACTAGTTGGATATTCACCTCCCACTGACTAGTTGGATATTCACCTCCCACTGACTAGTTGGATATTCATCTCCCACTGACTAGTTGGATATTCATCACTGACTAGTTGGATATTCATCTCCCACTGACTAGTTGGATATTCATCACTGACTAGCTGGATATTCATCTCTGACTAGTTGGATATTCATCTCCCACTGACTAGTTGGATATTCATCACTGACTAGTTGGATATTCATCACTGACTAGTTGGATATTCATCTCTGACTAGTTGGATATTCATCTCCCACTGACTAGTTGGATATTCATCTCCCACTGACTAGTTGGATATTCATCTCCCACTGACTAGTTGGATATTCATCTCCCACTGACTAGTTGGATATTCATCTCCCACTGACTAGTTGGATATTTATCTCCCACTGACTAGTTGGATATTCATCACTGACTAGTTGGATATTCATCACTGACTAGTTGGATATTCAACTCCCACTGACTAGTTGGATATTCATCTCCCACTGACTAGTTGGATATTCATCTCCCACTGACTAGTTGGATATTCATCTCCCACTGACTAGTTGGATATTCATCTCTGACTAGTTGGATATTCATCTCTGACTAGTTGGATATTCATCTCCCACTGACTAGTTGGATATTCATCACTGACTAGTTGGATATTCATCTCCCCACTGACTAGTTGGATATTCATCTCCCACTGACTAGTTGGATATTCATCTCCCCACTGACTAGTTGGATATTCATCTCCCACTGACTAGTTGGATAGTTGGATATTCACCTCCCACTGACTAGTTGGATATTCATCTCCCACTGACTAGTTGAATATTCATCTCCCACTGACTAGTTGGATATTCATCTCCCACTGACTAGTTGGATATTCATCTCCCACTGACTAGTTGGATATTCATCTCCCACTGACTATTTGGATATTCATCTCCCACTGACTAGTTGGATATTCATCTCCCCACTGACTAGTTGGATATTCCTCTCCCACTGACTAGTTGGATATTCATCTCCCACTGACTAGTTGGATATTCATCTCCCACTGACTAGTTGGATATTCATCTCCCACTGACTAGTTGGATATTCTCCTCCCCACTGACTAGTTGGATATTCATCTCCCCACTGACTAGTTGGATATTCATCTCCCCACTGACTAGTTGGATATTCATCTCCACTGACTAGTTGGATATTCATCTCCCACTGACTAGTTGGATATTCATCTCCCACTGACTAGTTGGATATTCATCTCCCACTGACTAGTTGGATATTCACCTCCCACTGACTAGTTGGATATTCATCTCCCCACTGACTAGTTGGATATTCATCACTGACTAGTTGGATATTCATCTCCACTGACTAGTTGGATATTCACCTCCCACTGACTAGTTGGATATTCATCTCCCACTGTCTAGTTGGATATTCATCTCCCACTGACTAGTTGGATATTTATCTCCCACTGACTAGTTGGATATTCATCTCCCACTGACTAGTTGGATATTCATCTCCCACTGACTAGTTGGATATTCATCTCCCACTGACTAGTTGGATATTCATCTCCCACTGAATAGTTGGATATTCATCACTGACTAGTTGGATATTCATCTCCCACTGACTAGTTGGATATTCATCTCCCACTGACTAGTTGGATATTCATCTCCCACTGACTAGTTGGATATTCATCTCCCACTGACTAGTTGGATATTCACCTCCCACTGACTAGTTGGATATACATCTCCCACTGACTAGTTGGATATTCATCACTGACTAGTTGGATATTCATCTCCCACTGACTAGTTGGATATTCACCTCCCACTGACTAGTTGGATATTCATCTCCCACTGACTAGTTGGATATTCATCTCCCACTGACTAGTTGGATAGTTGGATATTCATCTCCTACTGACTAGTTGGATATTCATCTCCCACTGACTAGTTGGATATTCATCTCCCACTGACTAGTTGGATATTCATACCCCACTGACTAGTTGGATATTCATCTCCCCACTGACTAGTTGGATATTCATCTCCCCACTGACTAGTTGGATATTCATCTCCCACTGACTAGTTGGATATTCATCACTGACTAGTTGGATATTCATCTCCCACTGACTAGTTGGATATTCATCTCCCACTGACTAGTTGGATATTCATCACTGACTAGTTGGATATTCATCTCCCACTGACTAGTTGGATAGTTGGATATTCATCTCCCACTGACTAGTTGGATATTCATCTCCCCACTGACTAGTTGGATATTCATCTCCCACTGACTAGTTGGATATTCATCTCCCACTGACTAGTTGGATATTCATCACTGACTAGTTGGATATTCATCTCCCACTGACTAGTTGGATATTCATCTCCCACTGACTAGTTGGATATTTATCTCCCACTGACTAGTTGGATAGTTGGATATTCATCCCCCACTGACTAGTTGGATATTCATCTCCCACTGACTAGTTGGATATTCATCTCCCACTGACTAGTTGGATATTCATCTCCCACTGACTAGTTGGATATTCATCTCCCACTGACTAGTTGGATATTCATCTCCCACTGACTAGTTGGATATTCATCTCCCCACTGACTAGTTGGATATTCATCTCCCACTGACTAGTTGGATATTCATCTCCCCACTGACTAGTTGGATATTCATCTCCCACTGACTAGTTGGATATTCATCTCCCACTGACTAGTTGGATATTCATCTCCCACTGACTAGTTGGATATTCTTCTCCCCACTGACTAGTTGGATAGTTGGATATTCATCTCCCCACTGATTAGTTGGATAGTTGGATATTTATCTCCCACTGACTAGTTGGATATTCATCTCCCCACTGACTAGTTGGATATTCATCTCCCACTGACTAGTTGGATATTCACCTCCCACTGACTAGTTGGATATTCATCTCCCCACTGACTAGTTGGATATTCACCTCCCACTGACTAGTTGGATATTCATCACTGACTAGTTGGATATTCATCTCGCACTGACTAGTTGGATATTCATCTTTCACTGATTAGTTGGATATTCATCTCCCCACTGACTAGTTGGATATTCACCTCCCACTGACTAGTTGGATATTCACCTCCCACTGACTAGTTGGATATTCATCTCCCACTGACTAGTTGGATATTCATCACTGACTAGTTGGATATTCATCTCCCACTGACTAGTTGGATATTCATAACTGACTAGCTGGATATTCATCACTGACTAGTTGGATATTCATCTCCCACTGACTAGTTGGATATTCATCTCCCACTGACTAGTTGGATATTCATCACTGACTAGTTGGATATTCATCTCTGACTAGTTGGATATTCATCTCCCACTGACTAGTTGGATATTCATCTCCCACTGACTAGTTGGATATTCGTATCCCACTGACTAGTTGGACATTCATCTCCCACTGACTAGTTGGATATTCATCTCCCACTGACTAGTTGGATATTCATCTCCCACTGACTAGTTGGATATTCATCTCTGACTAGTTGGATATTCATCTCTGACTAGTTGGATATTCATCTCCCACTGACTAGTTGGATATTCATCTCCCACTGACTAGTTTGATATTCATCTCCCACTGACTAGTTGGATATTCATCTCCCACTGTCTAGTTGGATATTCATCTCCCACTGACTAGTTGGATATTCATCTTTCACTGATTAGTTGGATATTCATCTCCCCACTGACTAGTTGGATATTCACCTCCCACTGACTAGTTGGATATTCACCTCCCACTGACTAGTTGGATATTCATCTCCCACTGACTAGTTGGATATTCATCACTGACTAGTTGGATATTCATCTCCCACTGACTAGTTGGATATTCATCACTGACTAGCTGGATATTCATCTCTGACTAGTTGGATATTCATCTCCCACTGACTAGTTGGATATTCATCTCCCACTGACTAGTTGGATATTCATCTCCCACTGACTAGTTGGATATTCGTCTCCCACTGACTAGTTGGACATTCATCTCCCACTGACTAGTTGGATATTCATCTCCCACTGACTAGTTGGATATTCATCTCCCACTGACTAGTTGGATATTCATCTCTGACTAGTTGGATATTCATCTCTGACTAGTTGGATATTCATCTCCCACTGACTAGTTGGATATTCATCTCCCACTGACTAGTTGGATATTCATCTCCCACTGACTAGTTGGATATTCATCTCCCACTGTCTAGTTGGATATTCATCTCCCACTGACTAGTTGGATATTCATCTTTCACTGATTAGTTGGATATTCATCTCCCCACTGACTAGTTGGATATTCACCTCCCACTGACTAGTTGGATATTCACCTCCCACTGACTAGTTGGATATTCATCTCCCACTGACTAGTTGGATATTCATCACTGACTAGTTGGATATTCATCTCCCACTGACTAGTTGGATATTCATCACTGACTAGCTGGATATTCATCTCTGACTAGTTGGATATTCATCTCCCACTGACTAGTTGGATATTCATCTCCCACTGACTAGTTGGATATTCATCACTGACTAGTTGGATATTCATCTCTGACTAGTTGGATATTCATCTCCCACTGACTAGTTGGATATTCATCTCCCACTGACTAGTTGGATATTCATCTCCCACTGACTAGTTGGATATTCATCTCTCA
Source organism: Oncorhynchus clarkii lewisi (assembly GCF_045791955.1). NCBI lineage: Eukaryota > Metazoa > Chordata > Actinopteri > Salmoniformes > Salmonidae > Oncorhynchus > Oncorhynchus clarkii. Next base: position 11,253,234 of record NC_092164.1, on the reverse strand, counting down.
CTGACTAGTTGGATATTAATCTCCCACTGACTAGTTGGATATTTATCTCCCACTGACTAGTTGGATATTCATCACTGACTAGTTGGATATTCATCACTGACTAGTTGGATATTCATCTCCCACTGACTAGTTGGATATTCATCTCCCACTGACTAGTTGGATATTCATCTCCCACTGACTAGTTGGATATTCATCTCCCACTGACTAGTTGGATATTCATCTCTGACTAGTTGGATATTCATCTCTGACTAGTTGGATATTCATCTCCCACTGACTAGTTGGATATTCATCACTGACTAGTTGGATATTCATCTCCCCACTGACTAGTTGGATATTCATCTCCCACTGACTAGTTGGATATTCATCTCCCCACTGACTAGTTGGATATTCATCTCCCACTGACTAGTTGGATATTCATCTCCCACTGACTAGTTGGATATTCATCTCTGACTAGTTGGATATTCACCTCCCACTGACTAGTTGGATATTCACCTCCCACTGACTAGTTGGATATTCATCTCCCACTGACTAGTTGGATATTCACCTCCCACTGACTAGTTGGATATTCATCTCCCACTGACTAGTTGGATATTCACCTCCCACTGACTAGTTGGATATTCATCTCCCACTGACTAGTTGGATATTCATCTCCCACTGACTAGTTGGATAGTTGGATATTCATCTCCTACTGACTAGTTGGATATTCATCTCCCACTGACTAGTTGGATATTCATCTCCCACTGACTAGTTGGATATTCATACCCCACTGACTAGTTGGATATTCATCTCCCCACTGACTAGTTGGATATTCATCTCCCCACTGACTAGTTGGATATTCATCTCCCACTGACTAGTTGGATATTCATCACTGACTAGTTGGATATTCATCTCCCACTGACTAGTTGGATATTCATCTCCCACTGACTAGTTGGATATTCATCACTGACTAGTTGGATATTCATCTCCCACTGACTAGTTGGATAGTTGGATATTCATCTCCCACTGACTAGTTGGATATTCATCTCCCCACTGACTAGTTGGATATTCATCTCCCACTGACTAGTTGGATATTCATCTCCCACTGACTAGTTGGATATTCATCACTGACTAGTTGGATATTCATCTCCCACTGACTAGTTGGATATTCATCTCCCACTGACTAGTTGGATATTTATCTCCCACTGACTAGTTGGATAGTTGGATATTCATCCCCCACTGACTAGTTGGATATTCATCTCCCACTGACTAGTTGGATATTCATCTCCCACTGACTAGTTGGATATTCATCTCCCACTGACTAGTTGGATATTCATCTCCCACTGACTAGTTGGATATTCATCTCCCACTGACTAGTTGGATATTCATCTCCCCACTGACTAGTTGGATATTCATCTCCCACTGACTAGTTGGATATTCATCTCCCCACTGACTAGTTGGATATTCATCTCCCACTGACTAGTTGGATATTCATCTCCCACTGACTAGTTGGATATTCATCTCCCACTGACTAGTTGGATATTCTTCTCCCCACTGACTAGTTGGATAGTTGGATATTCATCTCCCCACTGATTAGTTGGATAGTTGGATATTTATCTCCCACTGACTAGTTGGATATTCATCTCCCCACTGACTAGTTGGATATTCATCTCCCACTGACTAGTTGGATATTCACCTCCCACTGACTAGTTGGATATTCATCTCCCCACTGACTAGTTGGATATTCACCTCCCACTGACTAGTTGGATATTCATCACTGACTAGTTGGATATTCATCTCGCACTGACTAGTTGGATATTCATCGTTCACTGATTAGTTGGATATTCATCTCCCCACTGACTAGTTGGATATTCACCTCCCACTGACTAGTTGGATATTCACCTCCCACTGACTAGTTGGATATTCATCTCCCACTGACTAGTTGGATATTCATCACTGACTAGTTGGATATTCATCTCCCACTGACTAGTTGGATATTCATAACTGACTAGCTGGATATTCATCACTGACTAGTTGGATATTCATCTCCCACTGACTAGTTGGATATTCATCTCCCACTGACTAGTTGGATATTCATCACTGACTAGTTGGATATTCATCTCTGACTAGTTGGATATTCATCTCCCACTGACTAGTTGGATATTCATCTCCCACTGACTAGTTGGATATTCGTATCCCACTGACTAGTTGGACATTCATCTCCCACTGACTAGTTGGATATTCATCTCCCACTGACTAGTTGGATATTCATCTCCCACTGACTAGTTGGATATTCATCTCTGACTAGTTGGATATTCATCTCTGACTAGTTGGATATTCATCTCCCACTGACTAGTTGGATATTCATCTCCCACTGACTAGTTGGATATTCATCTCCCACTGACTAGTTGGATATTCATCTCCCACTGTCTAGTTGGATATTCATCTCCCACTGACTAGTTGGATATTCATCTTTCACTGATTAGTTGGATATTCATCTCCCCACTGACTAGTTGGATATTCACCTCCCACTGACTAGTTGGATATTCACCTCCCACTGACTAGTTGGATATTCATCTCCCACTGACTAGTTGGATATTCATCACTGACTAGTTGGATATTCATCTCCCACTGACTAGTTGGATATTCATCACTGACTAGCTGGATATTCATCTCTGACTAGTTGGATATTCATCTCCCACTGACTAGTTGGATATTCATCTCCCACTGACTAGTTGGATATTCATCTCCCACTGACTAGTTGGATATTCATCTCCCACTGACTAGTTGGATATTCGTCTCCCACTGACTAGTTGGACATTCATCTCCCACTGACTAGTTGGATATTCATCTCCCACTGACTAGTTGGATATTCATCTCCCACTGACTAGTTGGATATTCATCTCTGACTAGTTGGATATTCATCTCTGACTAGTTGGATATTCATCTCCCACTGACTAGTTGGATATTCATCTCCCACTGACTAGTTGGATATTCATCTCCCACTGACTAGTTGGATATTCATCTCCCACTGTCTAGTTGGATATTCATCTCCCACTGACTAGTTGGATATTCATCTTTCACTGATTAGTTGGATATTCATCTCCCCACTGACTAGTTGGATATTCACCTCCCACTGACTAGTTGGATATTCACCTCCCACTGACTAGTTGGATATTCATCTCCCACTGACTAGTTGGATATTCATCACTGACTAGTTGGATATTCATCTCCCACTGACTAGTTGGATATTCATCACTGACTAGCTGGATATTCATCTCTGACTAGTTGGATATTCATCTCCCACTGACTAGTTGGATATTCATCTCCCACTGACTAGTTGGATATTCATCACTGACTAGTTGGATATTCATCTCTGACTAGTTGGATATTCATCTCCCACTGACTAGTTGGATATTCATCTCCCACTGACTAGTTGGATATTCATCTCCCACTGACTAGTTGGATATTCATCTCTCACTGACTAGTTGGATATTAATCTCCCACTGACTAGTTGGATATTTATCTCCCACTGACTAGTTGGATATTCATCACTGACTAGTTGGATATTCATCACTGACTAGTTGGATATTCATCTCCCACTGACTAGTTGGATATTCATCTCCCACTGACTAGTTGGATATTCATCTCCCACTGACTAGTTGGATATTCATCTCCCACTGACTAGTTGGATATTCATCTCTGACTAGTTGGATATTCATCTCTGACTAGTTGGATATTCATCTCCCACTGACTAGTTGGATATTCATCACTGACTAGTTGGATATTCATCTCCCCACTGACTAGTTGGATATTCATCTCCCACTGACTAGTTGGATATTCATCTCCCCACTGACTAGTTGGATATTCATCTCCCACTGACTAGTTGGATATTAATCTCCCACTGACTAGTTGGATATTCATCTCTGACTAGTTGGATATTCACCTCCCACTGACTAGTTGGATATTCACCTCCCACTGACTAGTTGGATATTCATCTCCCACTGACTAGTTGGATATTCACCTCCCACTGACTAGTTGGATATTCACCTCCCACTGACTAGTTGGATATTCATCTCCCACTGACTAGTTGGATATTCATCTCCCACTGACTAGTTGGATATTCATCTCCCACTGACTAGTTGGATATTCATCTCCCACTGACTAGTTGGATATTCATCTCCCACTGACTAGTTGGATATTCATCTCCCACTGACTAGTTGGATATTCATCTCCCCACTGACTAGTTGGATATTCATCTCCCCACTGACTAGTTGGATATTCATCTCCCACTGACTAGTTGGATATTCATCACTGACTAGTTGGATATTCATCTCCCACTGACTAGTTGGATATTCATCTCCCACTGACTAGTTGGATAGTTGGATATTCATCTCCCACTGACTAGTTGGATATTCATCTCCCACAGCCTAGTTGGATATTCATCTCCCACTGACTAGTTGGATATTCATCTCCCACTGACTATTTGGATATTCATCTCCCACTGACTAGTTGGATATTCATCACTGACTAGTTGGATATTCATCACTGACTAGTTGGATATTCATCTCCCACTGACTAGTTGGATATTCATCACTGACTAGTTGGATATTCATCACTGACTAGTTGGATATTCATCTCCCACTGACTAGTTGGATATTCATCACTGACTAGTTGGATATTCATCTCCCACTGACTAGTTGGATATTCATCTCCCACTGACTAGTTGGATATTCATCACTGACTAGTTGGATATTCATCTCCCACTGACTAGTTGGATATTCATCACTGACTAGTTGGATATTCATCTCCCACTGACTAGTTGGATATTCATCTCCCACTGACTAGTTGGATATTCACCTCCCACTGACTAGTTGGATATTCATCTCCCCACTGACTAGTTGGATATTCATCTCCCACTGACTAGTGTGATATTCATCTCCCACTGACTAGTTGGATATTCATCTCCCCACTGACTAGTTGGATATTCATCTCCCACTGACTAGTTGGATATTCATCTCCCACTGACTAGTTGGATATTCATCTCCCCACTGACTAGTTGGATATTCATCTCCCACTGACTAGTTGGATATTCATCTCCCACTGACTAGTTGGATATTCATCTCCCACTGACTAGTTGGATATTCACCTCCCACTGACTAGTTGGATATTCATCACTGACTAGTTGGATATTCATCTCCCACTGACTAGTTGGATATTCATCTCCCACTGACTAGTTGGATATTCATCACTGACTAGTTGGATATTCATCTCTGACTAGTTGGATATTCATCTCTGACTAGTTGGATATTCATCTCCCACTGACTAGTTGGATATTCATCACTGACTAGTTGGATATTCATCTCTGACTAGTTGGATATTCATCTCCCACTGACTAGTTGGATATTCATCTCTGACTAGTTGGATATTCATCTCTGACTAGTTGGATATTAATCTCTGACTAGTTGGATATTCGTCTCCCACTGACTAGTTGGATATTCATCTCCCACTGACTAGTTGGATATTTATCTCCCACTGACTATTTGGATATTCATCTCTGACTAGTTGGATATTCATCTCTGACTAGTTGGATATTCATCACTGACTAGTTGGATATTCATCTCTGACTAGTTGGATATTCATCTCTGACTAGTTGGATATTCATCTCCCACTGACTAGTTGGATATTTATCTCCCACTGACTAGTTGGATATTCATCTCTGACTAGTTGGATATTCATCTCCCCACTGACTAGTTGGATATTCATCTCTGACTAGTTGGATATTCATCTCTGACTAGTTGGATATTCATCTCCCACTGACTAGTTGGATATTTATCTCCCACTGACTAGTTGGATATTCATCTCTGACTAGTTGGATATTCATCTCCCCACTGACTAGTTGGATATTCATCACTGACTAGTTGGATATTCATCTCCCACTGACTAGTTGGATATTCATCTCCCACTGACTAGTTGGATATTCATCTCCCACTGACTAGTTGGATATTCATCTCTGACTAGTTGGATATTCATCTCTGACTAGTTGGATATTCATCTCCCACTGACTAGTTGGATATTCATCTCTGACTGGTTGGATATTCACCTCCCACTGACTAGTTGGATATTCACCTCCCACTGACTAGTTGGATATTCATCTCCCACTGACTAGTTGGATATTCATCTCCCACTGACTAGTTGGATATTCATCTCCCACTGACTAGTTGGACATTCATCTCCCACTGACTAGTTGGATATTCATCTCCCACTGACTAGTTGGATATTCATCTCCCACTGACTAGTTGGATATTCATCACTGACTAGTTGGATATTCATCTCCCACTGACTAGTTGGACATTCATCTCCCACTGACTAGTTGGATATTCATCACTGACTAGTTGGATATTCATCTCTGACTAGTTGGATATTCATCTCCCACTGACTAGTTGGATATTCATCTCCCACTGACTAGTTGGATATTCATCTCTGACTAGTTGGATATTCATCACTGACTAGTTGGATATTCATCTCTGACTAGTTGGATATTCATCTCTGACTAGTTGGATATTCATCTCCCACTGACTAGTTGGATATTCATCTCCCACTGACTAGTTGGATATTCATCTCCCCACTGACTAGTTGGATATTCATCTCCCACTGACTAGTTGGATATTCATCACTGACTAGTTGGATATTCACCTCCCACTGACTAGTTGGATATTCATCACTGACTAGTTGGATATTCATCTCCCACTGACTAGTTGGATATTCACCTCCCACTGACTAGTTGGATATTCATCACTGACTAGTTGGATATTCATCTCCCACTGACTAGTTGGATATTCATCACTGACTAGTTGGATATTCATCTCCCACTGACTAGTTGGATATTCATCTCCCCACTGACTAGTTGGATATTCATCTCTGACTAGTTGGATATTCATCTCTGACTAGTTGGATATTCATCTCCCACTGACTAGTTGGATATTCATCACTGACTAGTTGGATATTCATCACTGACTAGTTGGATATTCATCTCTGACTAGTTGGATATTCATCACTGACTAGTTGGATATTCATCTCTGACTAGTTGGATATTCATCACTGACTAGTTGGATATTCATCTCCCACTGACTAGTTGGATATTCATCTCCCACTGACTAGTTGGATATTCATCTCTGACTAGTTGGATATTCATCTCCCACTGACTAGTTGCATATTCATCTCCCACTGACTAGTTGGATATTCATCTCCCACTGACTAGTTGGATATTCATCTCTGACTAGTTGGATATTCATCTCCCACTGACTAGTTGGATATTCATCTCTGACTAGTTGGATATTCATCTCCCATTGACTAGTTGGATATTCATCTCCCACTGACTAGTTGGATATTCATCTCCCACTGACTAGTTGGATATTCATCTCTGACTAGTTGGATATTCATCTCCCACTGACTAGTTGGATATTCATCTCTGACTAGTTGGATATTCATCTCTGACTAGTTGGATATTCATCTCCCACTGACTAGTTGGATATTCACCTCCCACTGACTAGTTGGATATTCACCTCCCACTGACTAGTTGGATATTCATCTCTGACTAGTTGGATATTCATCTCTGACTAGTTGAATATTCATCTCCCACTGACTAGTTGGATAGTTGGATATTCATCTCCCACTGACTAGTTGGATATTCACCTCCCACTGACTAGTTGGATATTCACCTCCCACTGACTAGTTGGATATTCATCTCTGACTAGTTGGATATTCATCTCTGACTAGTTGGATATTCATCTCCACTGACTAGTTGGATATTCATCTCCCACTGACTAGTTGGATATTCATCTCTGACTAGTTGGATATTCATCTCCACTGACTAGTTGGATATTCATCTCCCACTGACTAGTTGGATATTCATCTCCCACTGACTAGTTGGATAGTTGGATATTCATCTCCCACTGACTAGTTGGATATTCATCTCCCACTGACTAGTTGGATATTCATCTCCCCACTGACTAGTTGGATATTCATCTCCCACTGACTAGTTGGATATTCTTCTCCCACTGACTAGTTGGATATTCATCTCCCACTGACTAGTTGGATATTCACCTCCCCACTGACTAGTTGGATATTCATCTCCCCACTGACTAGTTGGATATTCATCTCCCCACTGACTAGTTGGATATTCATCTCCACTGACTAGTTGGATATTCATCTCCCACTGACTAGTTGGATATTCATCTCCCACTGACTAGTTGGATATTCATCTCCCACTGACTAGTTGGATATTCATCACTGACTAGTTGGATATTCATCTCCCACTGACTAGTTGGATATTCATCTCCCACTGACTAGTTGGATATTCATCACTGACTAGTTGGATATTCATCACTGACTAGTTGGATATTCATCTCCCACTGACTAGTTGGATATTCATCACTGACTAGTTGGATATTCATCTCCCACTGACTAGTTGGATATTCATCTCCCACTGACTAGTTGGATATTCATCACTGACAATTTGGATATTCATCTCCCACTGACTAGTTGGATATTCATCTCCCACTGACTAGTTGGATATTCATCACTGACTAGTTGGATATTCATCTCCCACTGACTAGTTGGATATTCATCTCCCACTGACTAGTTGGATATTCACCTCCCACTGACTAGTTGGATATTCATCTCCCCACTGACTAGTTGGATATTCTTCTCCCACTGACTAGTGTGATATTCATCTCCCACTGACTAGTTGGATATTCATCTCCCCACTGACTAGTTGGATATTCATCTCCCACTGACTAGTTGGATATTCATCTCCCACTGACTAGTTGGATATTCATCTCCCCACTGACTAGTTGGATATTCATCTCCCACTGACTAGTTGGATATTCATCTCCCACTGACTAGTTGGATATTCATCTCCCACTGACTAGTTGGATATTCACCTCCCACTGACTAGTTGGATATTCATCACTGACTAGTTGGATATTCATCTCCCACTGACTAGTTGGATATTCATCTCCCACTGACTAGTTGGATATTCATCACTGACTAGTTGGATATTCATCTCTGACTAGTTGGATATTCATCTCTGACTAGTTGGATATTCATCTCCCACTGACTAGTTGGATATTCATCACTGACTAGTTGGATATTCATCTCTGACTAGTTGGATATTCATCTCCCACTGACTAGTTGGATATTCATCTCTGACTAGTTGGATATTCATCTCTGACTAGTTGGATATTAATCTCTGACTAGTTGGATATTCATCTCCCACTGACTAGTTGGATATTCATCTCCCACTGACTAGTTGGATATTTATCTCCCACTGACTAGTTGGATATTCATCTCTGACTAGTTGGATATTCATCTCTGACTAGTTGGATATTCATCACTGACTAGTTGGATATTCATCTCTGACTAGTTGGATATTCATCTCTGACTAGTTGGATATTCATCTCCCACTGACTAGTTGGATATTTATCTCCCACTGACTAGTTGGATATTCATCTCTGACTAGTTGGATATTCATCTCCCCACTGACTAGTTGGATATTCATCTCTGACTAGTTGGATATTCATCTCTGACTAGTTGGATATTCATCTCCCACTGACTAGTTGGATATTTATCTCCCACTGACTAGTTGGATATTCATCTCTGACTAGTTGGATATTCATCTCCCCACTGACTAGTTGGATATTCATCACTGACTAGTTGGATATTCATCTCCCACTGACTAGTTGGATATTCATCTCCCACTGACTAGTTGGATATTCATCTCTGACTAGTTGGATATTCATCTCTGACTAGTTGGATATTCATCTCCCACTGACTAGTTGGATATTCATCTCTGACTGGTTGGATATTCACCTCCCACTGACTAGTTGGATATTCACCTCCCACTGACTAGTTGGATATTCATCTCCCACTGACTAGTTGGATATTCATCTCCCACTGACTAGTTGGATATTCATCTCCCACTGACTAGTTGGATATTCACCTCCCACTGACTAGTTGGATATTCATCTCCCACTGACTAGTTGGACATTCATCTCCCACTGACTAGTTGGATATTCATCTCCCACTGACTAGTTGGATATTCATCTCCCACTGACTAGTTGGATATTCATCACTGACTAGTTGGATATTCATCTCCCACTGACTAGTTGGACATTCATCTCCCACTGACTAGTTGGATATTCATCACTGACTAGTTGGATATTCATCTCTGACTAGTTGGATATTCATCTCCCACTGACTAGTTGGATATTCATCTCCCACTGACTAGTTGGATATTCATCTCTGACTAGTTGGATATTCATCACTGACTAGTTGGATATTCATCTCTGACTAGTTGGATATTCATCTCTGACTAGTTGGATATTCATCTCCCACTGACTAGTTGGATATTCATCTCCCACTGACTAGTTGGATATTCATCTCCCCACTGACTAGTTGGATATTCATCTCCCACTGACTAGTTGGATATTCATCACTGACTAGTTGGATATTCACCTCCCACTGACTAGTTGGATATTCATCACTGACTAGTTGGATATTCATCTCCCACTGACTAGTTGGATATTCACCTCCCACTGACTAGTTGGATATTCATCACTGACTAGTTGGATATTCATCTCCCACTGACTAGTTGGATATTCATCTCCCACTGACTAGTTGGATATTCATCTCCCCACTGACTAGTTGGATATTCATCTCTGACTAGTTGGATATTCATCTCTGACTAGTTGGATATTCATCTCCCACTGACTAGTTGGATATTCATCACTGACTAGTTGGATATTCATCAATGACTAGTTGGATATTCATCTCTGACTAGTTGGATATTCATCACTGACTAGTTGGATATTAATCTCTGACTAGTTGGATATTCATCACTGACTAGTTGGATATTCATCTCCCACTGACTAGTTGGATATTCATCTCCCACTGACTAGTTGGATATTCATCTCTGACTAGTTGGATATTCATCTCCCACTTACTAGTTGCATATTCATCTCCCACTGACTAGTTGGATATTCATCTCCCACTGACTAGTTGGATATTCATCTCTGACTAGTTGGATATTCATCTCCCACTGACTAGTTGGATATTCATCTCTGACTAGTTGGATATTCATCTCCCACTGACTAGTTGGATATTCATCTCCCACTGACTAGTTGGATATTCATCTCCCACTGACTAGTTGGATATTCATCTCTGACTAGTTGGATATTCATCTCCCACTGACTAGTTGGATATTCATCTCTGACTAGTTGGATATTCATCTCTGACTAGTTGGATATTCATCTCCCACTGACTAGTTGGATATTAACCTCCCACTGACTAGTTGGATATTCACCTCCCACTGACTAGTTGGATATTCATCTCTGACTAGTTGGATATTCATCTCTGACTAGTTGAATATTCATCTCCCACTGACTAGTTGGATATTCATCTCCCACTGACTAGTTGGATATTCACCTCCCACTGACTAGTTGGATATTCACCTCCCACTGACTAGTTGGATATTCATCTCTGACTAGTTGGATATTCATCTCTGACTAGTTGGATATTCATCTCCACTGACTAGTTGGATATTCATCTCCCACTGACTAGTTGGATATTCATCTCTGACTAGTTGGATATTCATCTCCACTGACTAGTTGGATATTCATCTCCCACTGACTAGTTGGATATTCATCTCCCACTGACTAGTTGGATAGTTGGATATTCATCTCCCACTGACTAGTTGGATATTCATCTCCCACTGACTAGTTGGATATTCATCTCCCACTGACTAGTTGGATATTCACCTCCCCACTGACTAGTTGGATATTCATCTCCCACTGACTAGTTGGATATTCATCTCCCACTGACTAGTTGGATATTCATCTCCCACTGACTAGTTGGATATTCACCTCCCACTGACTAGTTGGATATTTATCTCCCACTGACTAGTTGGATATTCATCTCCCACTGACTAGTTGGATAGTTGGATATTCATCTCCCACTGACTAGTTGGATATTCATCTCCCACTGACTAGTTGGATATTCATCTCTGACTAGTTGGATATTCATCTCCACTGACTAGTTGGATATTCATCTCCCACTGACTAGTTGGATATTCATCTCCCACTGACTAGTTGGATAGTTGGATATTCATCTCCCACTGACTAGTTGGATATTCATCTCCCACTGACTAGTTGGATATTCATCTCCCACTGACTAGTTGGATATTCACCTCCCCACTGACTAGTTGGATATTCATCTCCCACTGACTAGTTGGATATTCATCTCCCACTGACTAGTTGGATATTCATCTCCCACTGACTAGTTGGATATTCACCTCCCACTGACTAGTTGGATATTTATCTCCCACTGACTAGTTGGATATTCATCTCCCACTGACTAGTTGGATAGTTGGATATTCATCTCCCACTGACTAGTTGGATATTCATCTCCCACTGACTAGTTGGATATTCATCTCCCACTGACTAGTTGGATATTCATCTCCCACTGACTAGTTGGATATTCACCTCCCACTGACTAGTTGGATATTCATCTCCCACTGACTAGTTGGATATTCATCTCCCACTGACTAGTTGGATAGTTGGATATTCATCTCCCACTGACTAGTTGGATATTCATCTCCCACTGACTAGTTGGATATTCATCTCCCCACTGACTAGTTGGATATTCATCTCCCACTGACTAGTTGGATATTCATCTCCCACTGACTAGTTGGATATTCATCTCCCACTGACTAGTTGGATATTCACCTCCCCACTGACTAGTTGGATATTCATCTCCCCACTGACTAGTTGGATATTCATCTCCCCACTGACTAGTTGGATATTCATCTCCACTGACTAGTTGGATATTCATCTCCCACTGACTAGTTGGATATTCATCTCCCACTGACTAGTTGGATATTCATCACTGACTAGTTGGATATTCACCTCCCACTGACTAGTTGGATATTCATCTCCCCACTGACTAGTTGGATATTCATCTCCACTGACTAGTTGGATATACATCTCCCACTGACTAGTTGGATATTCATCTCCCCACTGACTAGTTGGATATTCATCTCCCACTGACTAGTTGGATATTCATCACTGACTAGTTGGATATTCACCTCCCACTGACTAGTTGGATATTCATCACTGACTAGTTGGATATTCATCTCCCACTGACTAGTTGGATATTCACCTCCCACTGACTAGTTGGATATTCATCACTGACTAGTTGGATATTCATCTCCCACTGACTAGTTGGATATTCATCACTGACTAGTTGGATATTCATCTCCCACTGACTAGTTGGATATTCATCTCCCCACTGACTAGTTGGATATTCATCTCTGACTAGTTGGATATTCATCTCTGACTAGTTGGATATTCATCTCCCACTGACTAGTTGGATATTCATCACTGACTAGTTGGATATTCATCACTGACTAGTTGGATATTCATCTCTGACTAGTTGGATATTCATCACTGACTAGTTGGATATTCATCTCTGACTAGTTGGATATTCATCACTGACTAGTTGGATATTCATCTCCCACTGACTAGTTGGATATTCATCTCCCACTGACTAGTTGGATATTCATCTCTGACTAGTTGGATATTCATCTCCCACTGACTAGTTGGATATTCATCTCCCACTGACTAGTTGGATATTCATCTCCCACTGACTAGTTGGATATTCATCTCTGACTAGTTGGATATTCATCTCCCACTGACTAGTTGGATATTCATCTCTGACTAGTTGGATATTCATCTCCCACTGACTAGTTGGATATTCATCTCCCACTGACTAGTTGGATATTCATCTCCCACTGACTAGTTGGATATTCATCTCTGACTAGTTGGATATTCATCTCCCACTGACTAGTTGGATATTCATCTCTGACTAGTTGGATATTCATCTCTGACTAGTTGGATATTCATCTCCCACTGACTAGTTGGATATTCACCTCCCACTGACTAGTTGGATATTCACCTCCCACTGACTAGTTGGATATTCATCTCTGACTAGTTGGATATTCATCTCTGACTAGTTGAATATTCATCTCCCACTGACTAGTTGGATAGTTGGATATTCATATCCCACTGACTAGTTGGATATTCACCTCCCACTGACTAGTTGGATATTCACCTCCCACTGACTAGTTGGATATTCATCTCTGACTAGTTGGATATTCATCTCTGACTAGTTGGATATTCATCTCCACTGACTAGTTGGATATTCATCTCCCACTGACTAGTTGGATAGTTGGATATTCATCTCCCACTGACTAGTTGGATATTCATCTCCCACTGACTAGTTGGATATTCATCTCCCACTGACTAGTTGGATATTCACCTCCCCACTGACTAGTTGGATATTCATCTCCCACTGACTAGTTGGATATTCATCTCCCACTGACTAGTTGGATATTCATCTCCCACTGACTAGTTGGATATTCACCTCCCACTGACTAGTTGGATATTTATCTCCCACTGACTAGTTGGATATTCATCTTCCACTGACTAGTTGGATAGTTGGATATTCATCTCCCACTGACTAGTTGGATATTCATCTCCCACTCACTAGTTGGATATTCATCTCCCACTGACTAGTTGGATATTCATCTCCCACTGACTAGTTGGATATTCACCTCCCACTGACTAGTTGGATATTCATCTCCCACTGACTAGTTGGATATTCATCTCCCACTGACTAGTTGGATAGTTGGATATTCATCTCCCACTGACTAGTTGGATATTCATCTCCCACTGACTAGTTGGATATTCATCTCCCCACTGACTAGTTGGATATTCATCTCCCACTGACTAGTTGGATATTCATCTCCCACTGACTAGTTGGATATTCATCTCCCACTGACTAGTTGGATATTCACCTCCCCACTGACTAGTTGGATATTCATCTCCCCACTGACTAGTTGGATATTCATCTCCCACTGACTAGTTGGATATTCATCTCTGACTAGTTGGATATTCATCTCTGACTAGTTGGATATTCATCTCCCACTGACTAGTTGGATATTCATCTCTGACTGGTTGGATATTCACCTCCCACTGACTAGTTGGATATTCACCTCCCACTGACTAGTTGGATATTCATCTCCCACTGACTAGTTGGATATTCATCTCCCACTGACTAGTTGGATATTCATCTCCCACTGACTAGTTGGATATTCACCTCCCACTGACTAGTTGGATATTCATCTCCCACTGACTAGTTGGACATTCATCTCCCACTGACTAGTTGGATATTCATCTCCCACTGACTAGTTGGATATTCATCTCCCACTGACTAGTTGGATATTCATCACTGACTAGTTGGATATTCATCTCCCACTGACTAGTTGGACATTCATCTCCCACTGACTAGTTGGATATTCATCACTGACTAGTTGGATATTCATCTCTGACTAGTTGGATATTCATCTCCCACTGACTAGTTGGATATTCATCTCCCACTGACTAGTTGGATATTCATCTCTGACTAGTTGGATATTCATCACTGACTAGTTGGATATTCATCTCTGACTAGTTGGATATTCATCTCTGACTAGTTGGATATTCATCTCCCACTGACTAGTTGGATATTCATCTCCCACTGACTAGTTGGATATTCATCTCCCCACTGACTAGTTGGATATTCATCTCCCACTGACTAGTTGGATATTCATCACTGACTAGTTGGATATTCACCTCCCACTGACTAGTTGGATATTCATCACTGACTAGTTGGATATTCATCTCCCACTGACTAGTTGGACATTCACCTCCCACTGACTAGTTGGATATTCATCACTGACTAGTTGGATATTCATCTCCCACTGACTAGTTGGATATTCATCTCCCACTGACTAGTTGGATATTCATCTCCCCACTGACTAGTTGGATATTCATCTCTGACTAGTTGGATATTCATCTCTGACTAGTTGGATATTCATCTCCCACTGACTAGTTGGATATTCATCACTGACTAGTTGGATATTCATCAATGACTAGTTGGATATTCATCTCTGACTAGTTGGATATTCATCACTGACTAGTTGGATATTAATCTCTGACTAGTTGGATATTCATCACTGACTAGTTGGATATTCATCTCCCACTGACTAGTTGGATATTCATCTCCCACTGACTAGTTGGATATTCATCTCTGACTAGTTGGATATTCATCTCCCACTTACTAGTTGCATATTCATCTCCCACTGACTAGTTGGATATTCATCTCCCACTGACTAGTTGGATATTCATCTCTGACTAGTTGGATATTCATCTCCCACTGACTAGTTGGATATTCATCTCTGACTAGTTGGATATTCATCTCCCACTGACTAGTTGGATATTCATCTCCCACTGACTAGTTGGATATTCATCTCCCACTGACTAGTTGGATATTCATCTCTGACTAGTTGGATATTCATCTCCCACTGACTAGTTGGATATTCATCTCTGACTAGTTGGATATTCATCTCTGACTAGTTGGATATTCATCTCCCACTGACTAGTTGGATATTAACCTCCCACTGACTAGTTGGATATTCACCTCCCACTGACTAGTTGGATATTCATCTCTGACTAGTTGGATATTCATCTCTGACTAGTTGAATATTCATCTCCCACTGACTAGTTGGATATTCATCTCCCACTGACTAGTTGGATATTCACCTCCCACTGACTAGTTGGATATTCACCTCCCACTGACTAGTTGGATATTCATCTCTGACTAGTTGGATATTCATCTCTGACTAGTTGGATATTCATCTCCACTGACTAGTTGGATATTCATCTCCCACTGACTAGTTGGATATTCATCTCTGACTAGTTGGATATTCATCTCCACTGACTAGTTGGATATTCATCTCCCACTGACTAGTTGGATATTCATCTCCCACTGACTAGTTGGATAGTTGGATATTCATCTCCCACTGACTAGTTGGATATTCATCTCCCACTGACTAGTTGGATATTCATCTCCCACTGACTAGTTGGATATTCACCTCCCCACTGACTAGTTGGATATTCATCTCCCACTGACTAGTTGGATATTCATCTCCCACTGACTAGTTGGATATTCATCTCCCACTGACTAGTTGGATATTCACCTCCCACTGACTAGTTGGATATTTATCTCCCACTGACTAGTTGGATATTCATCTCCCACTGACTAGTTGGATAGTTGGATATTCATCTCCCACTGACTAGTTGGATATTCATCTCCCACTGACTAGTTGGATATTCATCTCTGACTAGTTGGATATTCATCTCCACTGACTAGTTGGATATTCATCTCCCACTGACTAGTTGGATATTCATCTCCCACTGACTAGTTGGATAGTTGGATATTCATCTCCCACTGACTAGTTGGATATTCATCTCCCACTGACTAGTTGGATATTCATCTCCCACTGACTAGTTGGATATTCACCTCCCCACTGACTAGTTGGATATTCATCTCCCACTGACTAGTTGGATATTCATCTCCCACTGACTAGTTGGATATTCATCTCCCACTGACTAGTTGGATATTCACCTCCCACTGACTAGTTGGATATTTATCTCCCACTGACTAGTTGGATATTCATCTCCCACTGACTAGTTGGATAGTTGGATATTCATCTCCCACTGACTAGTTGGATATTCATCTCCCACTGACTAGTTGGATATTCATCTCCCACTGACTAGTTGGATATTCATCTCCCACTGACTAGTTGGATATTCACCTCCCACTGACTAGTTGGATATTCATCTCCCACTGACTAGTTGGATATTCATCTCCCACTGACTAGTTGGATAGTTGGATATTCATCTCCCACTGACTAGTTGGATATTCATCTCCCACTGACTAGTTGGATATTCATCTCCCCACTGACTAGTTGGATATTCATCTCCCACTGACTAGTTGGATATTCATCTCCCACTGACTAGTTGGATATTCATCTCCCACTGACTAGTTGGATATTCACCTCCCCACTGACTAGTTGGATATTCATCTCCCCACTGACTAGTTGGATATTCATCTCCCCACTGACTAGTTGGATATTCATCTCCACTGACTAGTTGGATATTCATCTCCCACTGACTAGTTGGATATTCATCTCCCACTGACTAGTTGGATATTCATCACTGACTAGTTGGATATTCACCTCCCACTGACTAGTTGGATATTCATCTCCCCACTGACTAGTTGGATATTCATCTCCACTGACTAGTTGGATATACATCTCCCACTGACTAGTTGGATATTCATCTCCCCACTGACTAGTTGGATATTCATCTCCCACTGACTAGTTGGATATTCATCACTGACTAGTTGGATATTCACCTCCCACTGACTAGTTGGATATTCATCACTGACTAGTTGGATATTCATCTCCCACTGACTAGTTGGATATTCACCTCCCACTGACTAGTTGGATATTCATCACTGACTAGTTGGATATTCATCTCCCACTGACTAGTTGGATATTCATCACTGACTAGTTGGATATTCATCTCCCACTGACTAGTTGGATATTCATCTCCCCACTGACTAGTTGGATATTCATCTCTGACTAGTTGGATATTCATCTCTGACTAGTTGGATATTCATCTCCCACTGACTAGTTGGATATTCATCACTGACTAGTTGGATATTCATCACTGACTAGTTGGATATTCATCTCTGACTAGTTGGATATTCATCACTGACTAGTTGGATATTCATCTCTGACTAGTTGGATATTCATCACTGACTAGTTGGATATTCATCTCCCACTGACTAGTTGGATATTCATCTCCCACTGACTAGTTGGATATTCATCTCTGACTAGTTGGATATTCATCTCCCACTGACTAGTTGGATATTCATCTCCCACTGACTAGTTGGATATTCATCTCCCACTGACTAGTTGGATATTCATCTCTGACTAGTTGGATATTCATCTCCCACTGACTAGTTGGATATTCATCTCTGACTAGTTGGATATTCATCTCCCACTGACTAGTTGGATATTCATCTCCCACTGACTAGTTGGATATTCATCTCCCACTGACTAGTTGGATATTCATCTCTGACTAGTTGGATATTCATCTCCCACTGACTAGTTGGATATTCATCTCTGACTAGTTGGATATTCATCTCTGACTAGTTGGATATTCATCTCCCACTGACTAGTTGGATATTCACCTCCCACTGACTAGTTGGATATTCACCTCCCACTGACTAGTTGGATATTCATCTCTGACTAGTTGGATATTCATCTCTGACTAGTTGAATATTCATCTCCCACTGACTAGTTGGATAGTTGGATATTCATATCCCACTGACTAGTTGGATATTCACCTCCCACTGACTAGTTGGATATTCACCTCCCACTGACTAGTTGGATATTCATCTCTGACTAGTTGGATATTCATCTCTGACTAGTTGGATATTCATCTCCACTGACTAGTTGGATATTCATCTCCCACTGACTAGTTGGATAGTTGGATATTCATCTCCCACTGACTAGTTGGATATTCATCTCCCACTGACTAGTTGGATATTCATCTCCCACTGACTAGTTGGATATTCACCTCCCCACTGACTAGTTGGATATTCATCTCCCACTGACTAGTTGGATATTCATCTCCCACTGACTAGTTGGATATTCATCTCCCACTGACTAGTTGGATATTCACCTCCCACTGACTAGTTGGATATTTATCTCCCATTGACTAGTTGGATATTCATCTTTCACTGACTAGTTGGATAGTTGGATATTCATCTCCCACTGACTAGTTGGATATTCATCTCCCACTCACTAGTTGGATATTCATCTCCCACTGACTAGTTGGATATTCATCTCCCACTGACTAGTTGGATATTCACCTCCCACTGACTAGTTGGATATTCATCTCCCACTGACTAGTTGGATATTCATCTCCCACTGACTAGTTGGATAGTTGGATATTCATCTCCCACTGACTAGTTGGATATTCATCTCCCACTGACTAGTTGGATATTCATCTCCCCACTGACTAGTTGGATATTCATCTCCCACTGACTAGTTGGATATTCATCTCCCACTGACTAGTTGGATATTCATCTCCCACTGACTAGTTGGATATTCACCTCCCCACTGACTAGTTGGATATTCATCTCCCCACTGACTAGTTGGATATTCATCTCCCCACTGACTAGTTGGATATTCATCTCCACTGACTAGTTGGATATTCATCTCCCACTGACTAGTTGGATATTCATCTCCCACTGACTAGTTCGATATTCATCACTGACTAGTTGGATATTCACCTCCCACTGACTAGTTGGATATTCATCTCCCCACTGACTAGTTGGATATTCATCTCCACTGACTAGTTGGATATTCATCTCCCACTGACTAGTTGGATATTCATCTCCCACTGACTAGTTGGATATTCATCTCCCACTGACTAGTTGGATATTCATCTCCCACTGACTAGTTGGATATTCATCTCCCACTGACTAGTTGGATATTCACCTCCCCACTGACTAGTTGGATATTCATCACTGATCAAACCATTTATTTACTCACAGGATTCATATGTATACATTTTTTAATTAAATAATTTTCCGTCAATAAAAGTCTGGAATGCAACTATTGTTCTACATTCTGCTTGTAGCTCTGGTTGTCCTGAAACTAACATGGTAAATCACTTCATTGTCAGGTTGAATTTCAGGGCTGAACATGCAGGTAAATTAATTTGTTTCTGGGGTCTAAGGATTGCTAGGGTTCATCTGTTTGGTCTCTCTAATAGGACAGTGGTCACTGAGATGATTAGCAAAGACACCACTGGACAGTACTAGTGGAGGCTATTGGTCAGAATCAGGCCAATCAGTGAGGAGTTTGCTGGGTTTGTTCCCGTGAATTAGTTTTACAATCAGTTGGGTCATGTTGAAGTCAAGACACATTTTCTTCAAATGTTCTGAGGCCTGGCTAAACCAATCTACATTCAAGTCGCCTCAAATGACAAATTCAGATGACAAAAGGTTTAAAAAAATAAATATATATATATATATATATATATATTCCCAACAGAGCCCGCCAGTGAATCTCAGCAACAGATAACTGTTTATTTTGGCTTATGGCCACGTCTGTAAATAAACATCTAACATTTTTGGCGGGGGATAGTGATATTTAGAGAACATGATGCCACAAGAGTTGAAATCTCAGCCATCTTACACACAAAACCCCACAATGGCAAAATGAAAACGTGTTTTTAGAAATCCGATATAGAGAAATATGAAGGAAGTAAAAGCTCTCCTGTTGAACCCTGCTGAATCACCACTGCTTCTTCAGGTTAATGGAGGACATGCAGAGGTCACTAATAGAACATGGCGGAAGTATCTCTACCCGGACTTTCCCACAGTCCTTTGCAGCGTACTAATGGCACACTTTTCCGTACAGGGAGAACTACTCCAGTCACCCTAGTCATAGAAGGTTCTCTCTATGTTGGAAGTTTACATACACCTTAGCCAAATACATTTAAACTCAGTTTTTCACAATTCCTGACATTTTAATCCTGCTAAAAATTCCCTGTTTAGGTCAGTTAGGATCACCACTTTCTTTTAAGTATGTGAAATGTCAGAATAATAGTAGAGAGAATTATTTATTTCAGCTTTAATTTCTTTCATCACATCCCCAGTGGGTCAGAAGTTTACATACACTCAATTAGTATTTGGTAGCATTGCCTTTAAATTGTTAAACTTGGGTCAAACGTTTCAGGTAGCCTTCCACAAGCCTCCCACAATAAGTTGGGTGAATTTCGGCCCATTCCTTCTGACAGAGCTGGTGTAACTGAGTCAGGATTGTCGGAATCCTTCACACTATTTTTCAGTTCTGCCATCAAATGTTCTATGGGATTGAGGTCAGGGCTTTGTGATGGCCACTCCAATACCTTGACTTTGTTGTCCTTAGGCCATTTTGCCACACCTCTGGATGTATGGTTGGGATCATTGTCCATTTGGAAGACCCCATTGCAACCAAGCTTTAACTTCCTGACTGATGTCTTGAGATGTTGCTTCAATATAGCCACCCAATTTTCCTTCCTCATGAAGCCATCTATTTTGTGAAGTGCACCAGTCCCTCCTGCAGCAAAGCACCCCCACAACATGATGCTGACACCCCCGTGCTTCACGGTGGGATGGTGTTCTTCGGCTTGCAAGTCTCCCCCTTTTTCCTCCAAACATAACGATGGTCATTATGGCCAAACAGTTATATTTTTGTTTCATCAGACCAGAGGACATTTCTCCAAAAATTGCAATCTTTGTCCCCATGTGCATTTGCAAACCGTAGTCTGGCTTTTTTATGGCGGTTTTGGAGCAGTCGCTTCTTCCTTGCTGAGTGGCCTTTCAGGTTATGTCGATATAGGACTTGTTTTACTGTAGATACTGTAGGTCCCATGGTGTTTATACTTGCGTACTATTGTTTGTACAGATTAACGTGGTACCTTTAGGCGTTTGGAAATTGCTCCCAAGGATAAACCAGGGGCGGCAGGGTAGCCTAGTGGTTAGAGCGTTGGAATCGTAACCAGAAGGTTGCAAGTTCAAATCCCCGAGCTGACAAGGTACAAATCTGTCTTTCTGCCCCTGAACAAGGCAGTTAACCCACTCTTCCTAGGCCATCATTGAAAATAAGAATTTGTTCTTAACTGACTTGCCTTGTTAAATAAAATTTTAAAAAGACAGGTGGAGGTCTACAATCTTTTTCTGAGGTCTTCGCTGATTTCTTTTGATTTTCCCATGATGTCAAGCAAAGAGGCACTGAGTTTGAAGGTAGGCCTTGAAATACATCCACAGGTACACCTCCAATTGACCCAAATTGTGTCAATTAGTCTATAAGAGACTTCTAAAGCCATGACATCATTTTCCGGAATTTTCCAAGCTTTTTAAAGGCACAGTCAACTTAGTGTATGTAAACTTATGACCCACTGGAATTGTGATGCAGTTCCAGTTTTTGCTCTGACATGCGTCAACTGTGGAACCTTCTATAGACAGGTGTGTGCCTTTCCAAATCATGTCCAATCAATTGAATTTACAACAGGTGGACTCCTGGCAAGTTGTAGAAACATCTCAAGGATAATCAATGGAAACAGGATGCACCTGAGCTCAATTTTGAGTCTTATAGCAAAGAGTTTAAATAATTAGGTAAATAAGATATTTCACATTTTAATTGATAGTAATATTGCAAAAAAAACAACAACTGTTTATATGTATTTCATCCATTTTAGAAAAGGCTGCAACGTAACACAACGTGGAGAAAAGGGGAAGAGGTCTGAATGCTTTGCGAATGCACTGTACACACATCGCTACCTGACAGACACACACACCTGCAGAGTGTGTTTTTATTAGCCCCAAGGTGTGTTTTAACAGATGGGTTTTAGTCTTCCATATCTTTGTCTGAGTGTGTGTGTGTGTGTGTGTGTGTGTGTGTGTGTGTGTGTGTGTGTGTGTGTGTGTGTGTGTGTGTGTGTCTGAGTGACAAGGAACGTAAACAACAGCTGGTAGACAGGTTCCTGCCACTGTCACCTGTTGATGTAATCAAGACGTATAGGGACCCAGTTATCAGTTCTGGAGGCCTGGAAAGGTCAACTACCTCTGGAGTACACCCTCTTGTACCTCTGGTTGGGCACCACTACTTTTTCTCTCTCCTTCTCTCCCTCTCTCCCTCTCTCCCTCTCTCTCTCTCCCTCTCTCCCTCTCTCCCTCTCTCTCTCTGAGAGAGAGAGAGAGAGAGAGAGAGAGAGAGAGAGAGAGAGAGAGAGAGACAGAAAGGACAGAGGGGGAAAGAGAGAGAGAGAGAGGGAGAGAGAAAGGACAGAGGGGGAGGGAGACAGGAGACAAGGAGAAAGAGAACAGAGGGAGAAAGATAAAAACAATAAACACCTCTAATAAAAGGGGAAGTAATTTCTAGTTAATTATTTATAATTGTCCTCTGCTGTTACCTTCCTGGATGGGTAGGTGTGTGTGTGTGTGTGTGTGTGTGTGTGTGTGTGTGTGTGTGTGTGTGTGTGTGTGTGTGTGTGTGTGTGTGTGTGTGTGTGTGTGTGTGTGTGTGTGTGTGTTTCACATTGCCCTTGGACCTCTGTAAACGTTCCTTGTGGAGCCGTGCTTTACGTAACTGTGAAGCAGAACAGTATTTTCCAGACAAGCAGGCCCATGGAGCCAGCCTCTCTAACTCACATTGACAGACAGCCTCACAGAAAGGAGATCAAGAGTTGAGCTGCTGGCTGTCTTGTACAGGGATCCAACACTGCATGAGGACTGAGTGTTTAACACAGTAGAGAAGCTACCAGCTCTCACGTTGTCATGTCAAGAAGGAATGGTTCTCAAACGTCACACAGCGAAGTTGTTCCAAACGGCACATTTCCAAGTGCTTATAGGCATTAACTCTGAACCAAATTACTATCGCTGGATTTAAACTTTCAACTTTTGGAATCAGAGGTAAAAGCTTACGCCCGTCCAACATCCCCGTCCACAACGATCCACAACACCCTAGATCCACAACGCCCTAGATCCACAACGCCCTAGATCCACGACGCCCTAGATCCACAATGCCCTAGATCCACAATGCCCTAGATCCACAACTCCCTAGATCCACAACGCCCTAGATCCACAACTCCCTAGATCCACAACTCCCTAGATCCACAACTCCCCAGGTCCACAACTCCCCAGATCCACAACTTCCTAGATCCACAACTCCCTAGATCCACAACTCACTAGATCCACAACTCCCTAGATCCACAACTCCCTAGATCCACAACTCCCTAGATCCACAACTCCCTAGATCCACAACGCCCTAGATCCACAACTCCCTAGATCCACAACTCCCAAGATCCACAACGCCCTAGATCCACAACGCCCTAGATCCACTACTCCCTAGATCCACAACGCCCTAGATCCACAACGCCCCAGATCCACAACTCCCCAGATCCACAACTCCCTAGATCCACAACTCCCTAGATCCACAACTCCCTAGATCCACAACTCCCCAGATCCACAACTCCCCAGATCCACCACTCCCCAGCTCCACAACTCCCCAGATCCACAACTCCCTAGCTCCACAACTCCCTAGATCCACAACTCCCTAGATCCACAACTCCCCAGATCCACAACTCCCTTGCGTGAAAAGTTAAGTAAACAATACAACATTAACAGTAAACATTATACTTTCTCTCTCTCTCTCTCTCTCTCTCTCTCTCTCTCTCTCTCTCTCCCCCCCTCTCTCTCGCTCTCTCGCTCTCTCTCTCTCTCTCTCTCTCTCTCTCTCTCTCTCTCCCCCCTCTCTCTCTCCCCCCCCCCCTCTCTCTCTCTCTCTCTCTCTCTCTCTCCCTCTCTCTCTCTCTCTCTCCCTCTCCCCCCTCTCTCTCTCCCTCTCCCCCTCTCTCTCTCTCTATCTCTCTCTCTCTCTCCTTCTCCCCCACTCTCTCTCTCTGTCTCTTTCTCTCTCTCTCTCCCTCTCTCTCTCTCTCTCCCTCTCCCCCCCCCTCTCTCTCTCTCTCTCTTTCTGTGTGAAGGTGGTGGCACACAATGGGGGGGAGGTGTTTGAGGTGACTTTAGTGTAATGAGGATGTCTCATTAAAGTCTCATTAAAGTAAGACAAAAAAAATCAAAGTATCTTTCCCCCTCTCTCTTTGGCTTTGACTGGAGCTCCGAGAGAGAGAGAGTGAGACTTTTCATGTCAGAGTGAGAGAGAATGAGACAGGAATGTTTGACCTTTTCCATCCTGAAATTGATATGTGATTCAACTGTGTCAGAGTTAGAGAGAGAGAGAGAGAGAGAGAGAGAGAGAGAGAGAGAGAGAGAGAGAGAGAGAGAGGTCATGGGAGATAGAGAAAGGCGGAGGCAGGGAGGGGGGGGGGGGGGGGTAATGGGATATCTGGTGCACCTGCAGTCTTGATGCACCAATCCACCAAGGATATCTTTATTGATCAGACCTGGTGTCAATAAACTCTGCTCAATAGACTATTTATGAACGGCTTTTCAAATACCACGCCAGGCTGAACCAGAGAGGGCAAACAGACTGATACCGGGCTGCATAACATTTTAAAAGTGAATGTCTGGGTCACCAATTCCCCGGGTTCTGGTCAAACATACTGCACTTTATAGGGCGTAGGGTGCCAGTTGAGATGCATTTTCTAGGACTGTCAGAATGAGGAAAAAACACACACACACAGAGAGAGAGAGAGAGAGAGAGAGAGAGAGAGAGAGAGAGAGAGAGAGAGAGAGAGAGAGAGAGAGAGAGAGAGAGACAGAGACAGAGACAGAGAGGAAGAGAAAGAGACACAGAGAGAGCGAGACACAGAGAGAGTCTGAGAGAGATCAGGACATAGAGAACTATAGTGACGTCCTGAGACCTAAAGTAGTGTCTATCTATCAGGACATATGAGAACTATAGTGATGTCATGAGACCTAAAGTAGAGTCTATCTATCAGGACATATGAGAACTATAGTGATGTCCTGAGACCTAAAGTAGAGTCTATCTATCAGGACATATGAGAACTATAGTGACGTCCTGAGACCTAAAGTAGTGTCTATCTATCAGGACATATGAGAACTATAGTGATGTCCTGAGACCTAAAGTAGAGTCTATCTGTCAGGACATATGAGAACTATAGTGATGTCCTGAGACCTAAAGTAGTGTCTATCTGTCAGGACATATGAGAACTATAGTGATGTCCTGAGACCTAAAGTAGTGTCTATCTATCAGGACATATGAGAACTATAGAGACGTCCTGAGACCTAAAGTAGTGTCTATCTTTATGGGATGGTTGAGGTTAGGGTTAGTTTTAGAATGTTTAAGGTTAGGGTTAGGGTTGGAGTGGTTTAGGTCAGGGTTAGTTTTAGATTGGTTAAGGTTAGGGTTAATTTTAGAATGGTTAAGGTAAGGGTTAGGGTTGGAGTGCTTTAGAAGACAGTAAGAGTCAGGAAGGAGTATTACACAGCTTTAGAAGACAGTAAGAGTCAGGAAGGAGTATTAAACAGCTTTAGAAGACAGTAAGAGTCCTCAGGAAGGAGTATTACTCAGCTTTAGAAGACAGTAAGAGTCATCAGGAAGGAGTTTTAAACAGCTTTAGAAGACAGTAAGAGTCAGGAAGGAGTATAACACAGCTTTAGGAGACAGTAAGAGTCCTCAGGAAGGAGTATTACACAGCTTTAGAAGACAGTAAGAGTCAGGAAGGAGTTTTACACAGCTTTAGAAGACAGTAAGAGTCCTCAGAAAGGAGTATTACACAGCTTTAGAAGACAGTAAGAGTCAGGAAGGATTATTACACAGCTTTAGAAGACAGTAAGAGTCCTCAGGAAGGAGCATTACACAGCTTTAGAAGACAGTAAGAGTCCTCAGGAAAGAGTATTCCACAGCTTTAGAAAACAGTAAGAGTCAGGAAGGAGTATTCCACAGCTTTAGAAGACAGTAAGAGTCAGGAAGGAGTATTACACAGCTTTAGAAGGCAGTAAGAGTCATCGGGAAGGAGTATTACACAGCTTTAGAAGACAGTAAGAGTCATCAGGAAGGAGTTTTAAACAGATTTAGAAGACAGTAGGAGTCAGGAGGGAGTATAACACAGCTTTAGGAGACAGTAAGAGTCCTCAGGAAGGAGTATTACACAGCTTTAGAAGACAGTAAGAGTCAGGAAGGAGTTTTACACAGCTTTAGAAGACAGTAAGAGTCCTCAGGAAGGAGTATTACACAGCTTTAGAAGACAGTAAGAGTCAGGAAGGAGTATTACACAGCTTTAGAAGACAGTAAGAGTCCTCAGGAAGGAGCATTACACAGCTTTAGAAGACAGTAAGAGTCCTCAGGAAGGAGTATTCCACAGCTTTAGAAAACAGTAAGAGTCAGGAAGGAGTATTTCACAGATTTAGAAGACAGTAAGAGTCGGGAAGGAGTATAACACAGCTTTAGAAGACAGTAAGAGTCCTCAGGAAGGAGTTTTACACAGCTGTAGAAGACAGTAAGAGTCCTCAGGAAGGAGAATTAAGCAGCTGTAGAAGACAGTAAGAGTCCTCAAGGAAGGAGTATTACACAGCTTTAGAAGACAGTAAGAGTCAGGAAGGAATTTTACACAGCTTTAGAAGACAGTAAGAGTCCTCAGGAAGGAGTATTACACAGCTTTAGAAGACAGTAAGAGTCCTCAGGAAGGAGTATTACACAGCTTTAGAAGACAGTAAGAGTCAGGAAGGAGTTTTACACAGCGTTATAAGACAGTAAGAGTCCTCAGGAAGGAGTATTACACAGCTTTAGAAGACAGTAAGAGTCCTGAGGAAGGAGTATTCCACACTTTTAGAAGACAGTAAGAGTCCTCAGGAAGGAGTTTTAAACAGCTTTAGAAGACAGTAAGAGTCCCCAGGAAGGAGTATTACACAGCTTTAGAAGACAGTAAGAGTCGGGAAGGAGTTTTACACAGCTTTAGAAGACAGTAAGAGTCAGGAAGGAGTATAACACAGCTTTAGAAGACAGTAAGAGTCCTCAGGAAGGAGTATTACACAGCTGTAGAAGACAGTAAGAGTCCTCAGGAAGGAGAATTAAGCAGCTGTAGAAGACAGTAAGAGTCCTCAGGAAGGAGTATTACACAGCTTTAGAAGACAGTAAGAGTCAGGAAGGAATTTTACACAGCTTTAGAAGACAGTAAGAGTCCTCAGGAAGGAGTATTCCACAGCTTTAGAAGACAGTAAGAGTCCTCAGGAAGGAGTATTACACAGCTTTAGAAGACAGTAAGAGTCCTCAGGAAGAAGTATTCCACAGCTTTAGAAGACAGTAAGAGTCAGGAAGGAGTATTCCACAGCTTTAGAAGACAGTAAAAGTCCTCAGGAAGGAGTATTCCACAGTTTTAGAAGACAGTAAGAGTCAAGAAGCAGTATTCCACTGCTTTAGAAGACAGTAAGAGTCCTCAGGAAGGAGTACTCCACAGCTTTAGAAGACAGTAAGAGTCAGGAAGCAGTATTACACAGCTTTAGAAGACAGTAACAGTCCTCAGGAAGGAGTATTACTAACCCCTAACCCTTTTAACCTCTAACCCCTAGATTGCCCTAGTCCCTAACCCCTTTAACCTCTAAGCCCTAGATTGCCCTAGTCCCTAACCCCTCTAACCCCTAGATTGCCCTAGTCCCTAACCCCTTTATCCTCTAACCCCTAGATTGCCCTAGTCCCTATCCCCTAGATTGTCCTAGTCCTTAACCCCTTTAACCTCTAACCCCTAGATTGCCCTAGTCCCGAACCCCTAGATTTCCCTAGTCCCTAACCCCTTTATCCTCTAACCCCTAGATTGCCCTAGTCCCTATCCCCTAGATTGCCCTAGTCCCTAACCCCTTTATCCTCTAACCCCTAGATACCCCTAGTCCCTAACCCCTAGATTGCACTAGTCCCTAACCCTAGATTGCCCTAGTTCCTAACCCCTTTAACCTCTAACCCCTAGATTGCCCTAGTCCCTAACCCCTTTAACATCTAACCCCTAGATTGCCCTAGTTCCTAACCCCTTTATCCTCTAACCCCTAGATTGCCCTAGTCCCTAACCCTAGATTGCCCTAGTCCCTAACCCCTTTAACCTCTAACTCCTAGATTGCCCTAGTCCCTAACCCCTAGATTGCCCTAGTCCCTAACCCTAGATTGCCCTAGTCCCTAACCCCTTTAACCTCTAACCCCTAGATTGCCCTAGTCCCTAACCCCTAGATTGCATCAACTGTACTATCACGACACGTTGTGATATAACATCTACCCTGCACGCTCATCATCAACTGTACTGTCACGACACGTTGTGATGTAACATCTACCCTGCACGTTCATCAACTGTACTATCACGACACGTTGTGATATAACATCTACCTTGCACGCTCATCAACTGTACTATCACGACACGTTGTGATATAACATCTACCCTGCACGCTCATCAACTGTACTATCACGGCACGTTGTGATATAACGTCTCGTCAGTCACTTTGACTGTTCGGTCATTAACTGGTTTACAAACTGTTCCTCTCCCTGACATCGAGAAGAAGCACCTGGACAGAATGCACCTGGACAGAATGCACCTGGATAGGAAGCACCTGGATAGGAAGCACCTGGATAGGAAGCACCTGGACAGAATGCACCTGGATAGGAAGCACCTGGACAGAATGCACCTGGATAGGAAGCACCTGGATAGGAAGCACCTGGATAGGAAGCGCCTGGACAGAATGCACCTGGATAGGAAGCACCTGGACAGAATGCACCTGGATAGGAAGCACCTGGATATGAAGCACCTGGATAGGAAGCACCTGGATAGCACCTTACATACACACACACACACATCTAACAGCACACACACACACACACACACACACACACACACACACACACACAAGAAACACACACACACACACACACAGACACACAATCACACACACACGCACACCAAACACCACACACACGCATCATACATACACACAAACACACATACACAAACACACACACATACACACAAACAAATACTAATAATGTGTGTGTGTGTGTGTGTGACACAGAGAGGAAAAGTGGACAGCAGGACTCAGGTGATGCCAACGTGCCAGGTGGGCATACGGTAGACTCCCTACAGTGGGCCTTAGACCTGAGGATGTCACACACACACACACACACACACACACACACACACACACACACACACACACACACACACACACACACACACACACACACACACACACACACACACACACACAGAGAGAGAGAGAGAGAATGTCACTCTCTTCACCCCCTCACCCTGTTTCAAGCCAACAGCATCATCTCCTAACACGGACCAATCTGTCGCTGTGCTCCATGATCACAGCTATTAACTAAAGGACCCAGATTTAATCACCTCATTTAATGAATATTTAGAGTATTAGGGTTGACGTGACGGACAGAGATTCAGTCCTGTCCTAGAGGGAATACCAAGGGAAGTCACCTGACACAGATTCAGTCCTAGAGGGAATACCAAGGGAAGTCAGCTGACAGAGATTCAGTCCTGTCCTAGAGGGAATACCAAGGGAAGTTACCTGACACAGGTTCAGTCCTGTCCTAGAAGGAATACCAAGGGAAGTCCTAGAGGGAATACCAAGGGAAGTCACCTGACACAGATTCAGTCCTAGGGGGAATACCAAGGGAAGTCCCCTGACAGATTCAGTCCTGTCCTAGAGGGAATACCAAGGGAAGTCCCCTGACACAGATTCAGTCCTGTCCTAGAGGGAATACCAAGGGAAGTCCCCTGACACAGATTCAGTCCTGTCCTAGAGGGAATACCAAGGGAAGTCCCCTGACACAGATTCAGTCCTGTCCCAGAGGGAATACCAAGGGAAGTCCCCTGACACAGATTCAGTCCTGTCCTAGAGGGAATACCAAGGGAAGTCCAGTCTTGTGTTGGACTGTGTAAAAGCAGTGGTAGTTCAACTGAAACATATCATGACAAATGACTGACTGGTAAACACATAATTTTACGTTAAACCTCCTTAGAGTCGAGTGACGCAACGATGTCCCTTTAAGCTAGAGGTTTCTGTTGCATTGCTTTGGATGAGTCTCAATCCACCTCATCCGAGGTCAAAGGTGAAAGAGCTAAAAACGTCTGTAATGTCCAAACGGTTTGACCTACAACACTGTTATGGAAAGGGGGAAACTATGACCTCTCTAATGAAAGGGGAGACTCTCACCAACGCGATGGTCATCTCCGTTTTGCTCTACGACCCCCACAATGGTCACGGGACTCGTCTGAAATCGGGTACCGTTGATGTGCCAATTTCTGTTTGTTGCGTCCAAAATATTAGTACAGCAATGTTATGTGACCCCACTGTGGAAAGGGGAGATTCTCACAAACATGATGGTGTTCTCCGTTTTGCTCTATATCTCCCACAAGTGTCCCAGGACTCGTCTGAAGGGAACCGGTACCACTTTTAAAACAACAAATGAAGGTCGTATGAAGGTAGTTTTGTGACGACACAAAAAGGGGTTAAATATGTCTACAAATCTCTGTTTTTTATATATATCTAGTAGATTTAAAGGACAGACACTTTAAAACCTTGTTTCTTATACTGTAATGTTCTAGATTTAAAGGACACACTTTAAAACCTTGTTTCTTATACTGTAATGTCCTAGATTTAAAGGACACACTTTAAAACCTTGTTTCTTATACTGTAATGTTCTAGATTTAAAGGACACACTTTAAAACCTTATTTCTTCTGATTTACTGGACTGTCTATTTTACCATTTATGAAAATGTAATTCAATCAGTTTCTCTGGGCTCTAGTTTCTCTGGGCTATAGTTTCTCTGGGCTATAGGTTCTCTGGGCTATAGTTTCTCAGGGCTCTAGTTTCTCTGGGCTATAGTTTCTCTGGGCTATAGTTTCTCTGGGCTCTAGTTTCTCTGGGCTATAGTTTCTCTGGGCTATAGGTTCTCTGGGCTATAGGTTCTCTGGGCTATAGTTTCTCTGGGCTATAGTTTCTCTGGGCTATAGTTTCTCTGGGCTATAGTTTCTCTGGGCTATAGGTTCTCTGGGCTATAGTTTCTCTGGGCTATAGTTTCTCTGGGCTATAGTTTCTCTGGGCTATAGTTTCTCTGGACTATAGTTTCTCTGGGCTCTAGTTTCTCTGGGCTCTAGTTTCTCTGGACTATAGTTTCTCTGGGCTATAGTTTCTCTGGGTTATAGTTTCTCTGGGCTATAGTTTCTCTGGGCTATAGTTTCTCTGGGCTCTAGTTTCTCTGGGCTATAGTTTCTCTGGACTATAGTTTCTCTGGGCTCTAGTTTCTCTGGGCTCTAGTTTCTCTGGACTATAGTTTCTCTGGGCTATAGTTTCTCTGGGCTGTAGTTTCTCTGGGCTATAGTTTCTCTGGGCTCTAGTTTCTCTGGGCTATAGTTTCTCTGGGCTATAGTTTCTCTGGGCTATAGTTTCTCTGGGCTATAGTTTCTCTGGCTATAGTTTCTCTGGGCTCTAGTTTCTCTTGGCTATAGTTTCTCTGGGCTCTAGTTTCTCTGGGCTCTAGTTTCTCTGGGCTATAGTTTCTCTGGGCTATAGTTTCTCTGGGCTATAGTTTCTCTGGGCTATAGTTTCTCTGGGCTATAGTTTCTCTGGGCTATAGTTTCTCTGGGCTCTAGTTTCTCTGGGCTCTAGTTTCTCAGGGCTCTAGTTTCTCTGGGCTATAGTTTCTCTGGGCTATAGTTTCTCTGGGCTATAGTTTCTCAGGGCTCTAGTTTCTCTGGGCTATAGTTTCTCTGGGCTATAGTTTCTCTGGGCTCTAGATTCTCTTGGCTATAGTTTCTCTGGGCTCTAGATTCTCTGGGCTCTAGTTTCTCTGGGCTATAGTTTCTCTGGGCTATAGTTTCTCTGGGCTATAGTTTCTCTGGGCTCTAGTTTCTCTTGGCTATAGTTTCTCTGGGCTCTAGTTTCTCTGGGCTCTAGTTTCTCTGGGCTATAGTTTCTCTGGGCTCTAGTTTCTCTGGGCTCTAGTTTCTCTGGGCTCTAGTTTCTCTGGGCTCTAGTTTCTCTGGGCTATAGTTTCTCTGGGCTATAGTTTCTCTGGGCTATAGTTTCTCTGGGCTCTAGTTTCTCTGGGCTATAGTTTCTCTGGGCTATAGTTTCTCTGGGCTATAGTTTCTCTGGGCTCTAGTTTCTCTGGGCTATAGTTTATCTGGGTTATAGGTTCTCTGGGCTCTAGTTTCTCTGGGCTATAGTTTCTCTGGGCTCTAGTTTCTCTGGGCTCTAGTTTCTCTGGGCTCTAGTTTCTCTGGGCTCTAGTTTCTCTGGGCTCTAGTTTCTCTGGGATCTAGTTTCTCTGGGCTATAAGTTCTCTGGGCTCTAGTTTCTCTGTGCTCTAGTTTCTCTGGGCTCTAGTTTCTCTGGGCTATAGTTTCTCTGTGTTATAGTTTCTCTGGGCTCTAGTTTCTCTGGGCTATAGTTTCTCTGGGCTATAGTTTCTCTGGGCTATAGTTTCTCTGGGCTATAGTTTCTCTGGGCTATAGTTTCTCTGGGCTCTAGTTTCTCTGGGCTATAGTTTCTCTGGGCTCTAGTTTCTCTGGGCTCTAGTTTCTCTGGGCTATAGTTTCTCTGGGCTATAGTTTCTCAGGGCTATAGTTTCTCTGGGCTATAGTTTCTC
Source organism: Oncorhynchus clarkii lewisi (assembly GCF_045791955.1). Lineage (NCBI taxonomy): Eukaryota > Metazoa > Chordata > Actinopteri > Salmoniformes > Salmonidae > Oncorhynchus > Oncorhynchus clarkii. Next base: position 11,219,128 of record NC_092164.1, on the reverse strand, counting down.
TGGGCTATAGTTTCTCTGGGCTATAGTTTCTCTGGGCTATAGTTTCTCTGGGCTCTAGTTTCTCTGGGCTATAGTTTCTCTGGGCTATAGTTTCTCTGGGCTCTAGTTTCTCTGGGCTATAGTTTCTCTGGGCTATAGTTTCTCTGGGCTATAGTTTCTCAGGGCTATAGTTTCTCTGGGCTATAGTTTCTCTGGGCTATAGTTTCTCAGGGCTATAGTTTCTCAGGGCTATAGTTTCTCTGGGCTATAGTTTCTCTGGGCTATAGTTTCTCAGGGCTATAGTTTCTCTGGGCTATAGTTTCTCTGGGCTATAGTTTCTCTGGGCTCTAGTTTCTCTGGGCTATAGTTTCTCTGGGCTATAGTTTCTCAGGGCTATAGTTTCTCTGGGCTATAGTTTCTCTGGGCTATAGTTTCTCTGGGCTCTAGTTTCTCTGGGCTCTAGTTTCTCTGGGCTATAGTTTCTCTGGGCTCTAGTTTCTCTGGACTATAGTTTCTCTGGGCTATAGTTTCTCTGGGCTCTAGTTTCTCTGGGCTATAGTTTCTCTGGGCTATAGTTTCTCTGGGCTATAGTTTCTCTGGGCTATAGTTTCTCTGGGCTCTAGTTTCTCTGGGCTATAGTTTCTCTGGGCTCTAGTTTCTCTGGGCTCTAGTTTCTCTGGGCTATAGTTTCTCTGGGCTATAGTTTCTCAGGGCTATAGTTTCTCTGGGCTATAGTTTCTCTGGGCTATAGTTTCTCTGGGCTATAGTTTCTCTGGGCTATAGTTTCTCTGGGCTATAGTTTCTCTGGGCTATAGTTTCTCTGGGCTATAGTTTCTCTGGGCTCTAGTTTCTCTGGGCTCTAGTATCTCTGGGCTATAGTTTCTCTGGGTTATAGGTTCTCTGGGCTCTAGTTTCTCTGGGCTATAGTTTCTCTGGGCTCTAGTTTCTCTGGGCTCTAGTTTCTTGGGCTCTAGTTTCTCTGGGCTCTAGTTTCTCTGGGCTCTAGTTTCTCTGGGCTCTAGTTTCTCTGGGCTCTAGTTTCTCTGGGCTCTAGTTTCTCTGGGCTATAGTTTCTCTGGGTTATAGTTTCTCTGGTCTCTAGTTTCTCTGGGCTATAGTTTCTCTGGGCTATAGTTTCTCTGGGCTATAGTTTCTCTGGGCTATAGTTTCTCTGGGCTATAGTTTCTCTGGGCTATAGTTTCTCTGGGCTCTAGTTTCTCTGGGCTATAGTTTCTCTGGGCTCTAGTTTCTCTGGGCTATAGTTTCTCTGGGCTATAGTTTCTCTGGGCTATAGTTTCTCTGGGCTCTAGTTTCTCTGGGCTCTAGTTTCTCTGGGCTATAGTTTCTCTGGGCTCTAGTTTCTCTGAGCTATAGTTTCTCTGGGCTCTAGTTTCTCTGGGCTCTAGTTTCTCTGGGCTATAGTTTCTCTGGGCTATAGTTTCTCTGGGCTATAGTTTCTCTGGGCTATAGTTTCTCTGGGCTATAGTTTCTCTGGGCTATAGTTTCTCTGGGCTATAGTTTCTCTGGGCTCTAGTTTCTCTGGGCTCTAGTTTCTCTGGGCTCTAGTTTCTCTGGGCTCTAGTTTTTCTGGGCTATAGTTTCTCTGGGCTATAGTTTCTCTGGGCTATAGTTTCTCTGGGCTCTAGTTTCTCTGGGCTCTAGTTTCTCTGGGCTATAGTTTCTCTGGGCTCTAGTTTCTCTGGGCTATAGTTTCTCTGGGCTCTAGTTTCTCTGGGCTCTAGTTTCTCTGGGCTATAGTTTCTCTGGGCTATAGTTTCTCTGGGCTATAATTTCTCTGGGCTCTAGTTTCTCTGGGCTATAGTTTCTCTGGGCTATAGTTTCTCTGGGCTATAGTTTCTCTGGGCTCTAGTTTCTCTGGGCTATAGTTTCTCTGGGTTATAGGTTCTCTGGGCTCTAGTTTCTCTGGGCTATAGTTTCTCTGGGCTCTAGTTTCTCTGGGCTCTAGTTTCTCTGGGCTCTAGTTTCTCTGGGCTCTAGTTTCTCTGGGCTCTAGTTTCTCTGGGCTCTAGTTTCTCTGGGCTATAAGTTCTCTGGGCTCTAGTTTCTCTGGGCTCTAGTTTCTCTGGGCTCTAGTTTCTCTGGGCTATAGTTTCTCTGTGTTATAGTTTCTCTGGGCTCTAGTTTCTCTGGGCTATAGTTTCTCTGGGCTATAGTTTCTCTGGGCTATAGTTTCTCTGGGCTATAGTTTCTCTGGGCTATAGTTTCTCTGGGCTCTAGTTTCTCTGGGCTATAGTTTATCTGGGCTCTAGTTTCTCTGGGCTCTAGTTTCTCTGGGCTATAGTTTCTCTGGGCTATAGTTTCTCAGGGCTATAGTTTCTCTGGGCTATAGTTTCTCTGGGCTATAGTTTCTCTGGGCTATAGTTTCTCTGGGCTATAGTTTCTCTGGGCTATAGTTTCTCTGGGCTCTAGTTTCTCTGGGCTATAGTTTCTCAGGGCTATAGTTTCTCTGGGCTATAGTTTCTCTGGGCTATAGTTTCTCTGGGCTATAGTTTCTCTGGGCTATAGTTTCTCTGGGCTATAGTTTCTCTGGGCTCTAGTTTCTCTGGGCTATAGTTTCTCTGGGCTATAGTTTCTCTGGGCTATAGTTTCTCTGGGCTATAGTTTCTCTGGGCTATAGTTTCTCTGGGCTCTAGTTTCTCTGGGCTCTAGTATCTCTGGGCTATAGTTTCTCTGGGTTATAGGTTCTCTGGGCTCTAGTTTCTCTGGGCTATAGTTTCTCTGGGCTCTAGTTTCTCTGGGCTCTAGTTTCTCTGGGCTCTAGTTTCTCTGGGCTCTAGTTTCTCTGGGCTCTAGTTTCTCTGGGCTCTAGTTTCTCTGGGCTATAGTTTCTCTGGGTTATAGTTTCTCTGGGCTCTAGTTTCTCTGGGCTATAGTTTCTCTGGGCTATAGTTTCTCTGGGCTATAGTTTCTCTGGGCTTTAGTTTCTCTGGGCTATAGTTTCTCTGGGCTATAGTTTCTCTGGGCTCTAGTTTCTCTGGGCTATAGTTTCTCTGGGCTCTAGTTTCTCTGGGCTCTAGTTTCTCTGGGCTCTAGTTTCTCTGGGCTATAGTTTCTCTGGGCTCTAGTTTCTCTGGGCTCTAGTTTCTCTGGGCTATAGTTTCTCTGGGCTCTAGTTTCTCTGGGCTCTAGTTTCTCTGGGCTATAGTTTCTCTGGGCTATAGTTTCTCTGGGCTATAGTTTCTCTGGGCTATAGTTTCTCTGGGCTATAGTTTCTCTGGGCTCTAGTTTCTCTGGGCTATAGTTTCTCTGGGCTATAGTTTCTCTGGGCTCTAGTTTCACTGGGCTATAGTTTCTCTGGGCTATAGTTTCTCTGGGCTATAGTTTCTCTGGGCTATAGTTTCTCTGGGCTATAGTTTCTCTGGGCTCTAGTTTCTCTGGGCTCTAGTATCTCTGGGCTATAGTTTCTCTGGGTTATAGGTTCTCTGGGCTCTAGTTTCTCTGGGCTATAGTTTCTCTGGGCTCTAGTTTCTCTGGGCTCTAGTTTCTCTGGGCTCTAGTTTCTCTGGGCTCTAGTTTCTCTGGGCTCTAGTTTCTCTGGGCTCTAGTTTCTCTGGGCTCTAGTTTCTCTGGGCTATAGTTTCTCTGGGTTATAGTTTCTCTGGGCTCTAGTTTCTCTGGGCTATAGTTTCTCTGGGCTATAGTTTCTCTGGGCTATAGTTTCTCTGGGCTTTAGTTTCTCTGGGCTATAGTTTCTCTGGGCTATAGTTTCTCTGGGCTCTAGTTTCTCTGGGCTATAGTTTCTCTGGGCTCTAGTTTCTCTGGGCTATAGTTTCTCTGGGCTATAGTTTCTCTGGGCTATAGTTTCTCTGGGCTATAGTTTCTCTGGGCTCTAGTTTCTCTGGGCTATAGTTTCTCTGGGCTCTAGTTTCTCTGGGCTCTAGTTTCTCTGGGCTATAGTTTCTCTGGGCTATAGTTTCTCTGGGCTATAGTTTCTCTGGGCTCTAGTTTCTCTGGGCTCTAGTTTCTCTGGGCTATAGTTTCTCTGGGCTCTAGTTTCTCTGGGCTATAGTTTCTCTGGGCTCTAGTTTCTCTGGGCTCTAGTTTCTCTGGGCTATAGTTTCTCTGGGCTATAGTTTCTCTGGGCTATAGTTTCTCTGGGCTATAGTTTCTCTGGGCTATAGTTTCTCTGGGCTCTAGTTTCTCTGGGCTATAGTTTCTCTGGGCTATAGTTTCTCTGGGCTCTAGTTTCACTGGGCTATAGTTTCTCTGGGCTATAGTTTCTCTGGGCTATAGTTTCTCAGGGCTATAGTTTCTCTGGGCTATAGTTTCTCTGGGCTATAGTTTCTCAGGGCTATAGTTTCTCTGGGCTATAGTTTCTCTGGGCTATAGTTTCTCTGGGCTATAGTTTCTCAGGGCTATAGGTTCTCTGGGCTATAGTTTCTCTGGGCTCTAGTTTCTCTGGGCTCTAGTTTCTCTGGGCTCTAGTTTCTCTGGGCTCTAGTTTCTCTGGGCTCTAGTTTCTCTGGGCTATAGTTTCTCTGGGTTATAGTTTCTCTGGGCTCTAGTTTCTCTGGGCTATAGTTTCTCTGGGCTATAGTTTCTCTGGGCTATAGTTTCTCTGGGCTATAGTTTCTCTGGGCTATAGTTTCTCTGGGCTATAGTTTCTCTGGGCTCTAGTTTCTCTGGGCTATAGTTTCTCTGGGCTCTAGTTTCTCTGGGCTATAGTTTCTCTGGGCTATAGTTTCTCTGGGCTATAGTTTCTCTGGGCTATAGTTTCTCTGGGCTCTAGTTTCTCTGGGCTATAGTTTCTCTGGGCTATAGTTTCTCTGGGCTATAGTTTCTCTGGGCTATAGTTTCTCTGGGCTATAGTTTCTCTGGGCTATAGTTTCTCTGGGCTATAGTTTCTCAGGGCTATAGTTTCTCTGGGCTATAGTTTCTCTGGGCTATAGTTTCTCAGGGCTATAGTTTCTCTGGGCTATAGTTTCTCTGGGCTATAGTTTCTCAGGGCTATAGTTTCTCTGGGCTATAGTTTCTCTGGGCTATAGTTTCTCAGGGCTATAGTTTCTCTGGGCTATAGTTTCTCTGGGCTATAGTTTCTCTGGGCTCTAGTTTCTCTGGGACTATAGTTTCTCTGGGCTATAGTTTCTCTGGGCTCTAGTTTCTCTGGGCTATAGTTCTCTGGGCTATAGTTTCTCTGGGCTCTAGTTTCTCTGGGCTCTAGTTTCTCTGGGCTCTAGTTTCTCTGGGCTATAGTTTCTCTGGGCTATAGTTTCTCTGGGCTCTAGTTTCTCTGGGCTATAGTTTCTCTGGGCTCTAGTTTCTCTGGGCTATAGTTTCTCTGGGCTATAGTTACTCTGGGCTCTAGTTTCTCTGGGCTATAGTTCTCTGGGCTATAGTTTCTCTGGGCTCTAGTTTCTCTGGGCTCTAGTTTTTCTGGACTATAGTTTCTCTGGGCTATAGTTTCTCTGGGCTCTAGTTTCTCTGGGCTATAGTTTCTCTGGGCTCTAGTTTCTCTGGGCTATAGTTTCTCTGGGCTATAGTTTCTCTAGGCTATAGTTTCTCTGGGCTATAGTTTCTCTGGGCTGTAGTTTCTCTGGGCTCTAGGTTCTCTGGGCTATAGTTTCTCTGGGCTCTAGCTTCTCTGGGCTATAGTTTCTCTGGGCTCTAGTTTCTCTGGGCTCTAGGTTCTCTGGGCTATAGTTTCTCTGGGCTATAGTTTCTCTGGGCTCTAGTTTCTCTGGGCTCTAGTTTCTCTGGGCTACAGTTTCTCTGGGCTATAGTTTCTCTGGGCTATAGTTTTTCTGGGCTCTAGTTTCTCTGGGCTATAGTTTCTCTGGGCTATAGTTTCTCTGGGCTATAGTTTCTCTGGGCTATAGTTTCTCTGGGCTATAGTTTCTCTGGGCTCTAGTAGTAAAAGCCAAATTCAATATTTTATCAAATAATTGTTTAATATATATTTTATTGTTATCTAAAGGGGTTCTAAAATCCCAAATCAAATAGCTCAATGGTCCATGGTACGACCGTCTTAAAACAATTCCATACTTCAGCTTAGACATTTAACAATCAATAGTTGTCATGGTAATTCTCACCAAAAGGAGAGAGGACTGCATTCTTCAAAAACAACTTCATTACAAGATTTTTCGATAACAACCAGTCAACAGTGCATCGTTAGGAAAGCCCAACGAACAGAGTTGTCTCTCTCCTCCTATAGAAAGAGTACAGTTCGGCAGATGGGTGGAAACAGGGGGGCGTGTGTAAAAGCTTGTCCGTTCAGTTTAAGATTGCTGACGTTGGCACCGTTGTCCAGAAACCCTCCTGCACGTTTCCACACATCTAAGTTTGTAATCAAACGGCTCTTATCTGTCGACCAGACTTCAGACTAAGTCACATATAGGGTACCAGCAAAAAAAAAAAAAAAACATATAACAGCCGATTCTCAGGGTAAAAACAGTATATCCAATGAAACCCCATAGAAGGTAATTAAATAATTTCCTCCACACAGTCTACTATAAGGACAATGAATGTCGGTGTGATGACTAGCTTTCAGGTAAAGCGTTTATAACCAAAACGACTTCCACGCCCGGCGTGATTTACCGGCTTTTTTTGTAAAAGGGTCGATGTGCAGCTGGTGGGACGGAGTCAGACGCAGGACACGGAGGACGAGTCATAACGGACTTTTTCTCAAAACGACGACAAAGTAAATTCCACGCAAGGAAAACAATCCAGCTCACAAAATAGTAGCGACAACTAAACACAGAACAAACACGCACAACACCAGAGGGGGGGAACCAGAGGGGGGAACCAGAGGGGGGGAACCAGAGGGGGGGAAGCAGAGGGGGGGAAGCAGAGGGGGAAACCAGAGGGGGGGGAACCAGAGGGGGGGAACAAGAGGGGGGGACCCAGAGTGGGGTACCAGAGGGGGGGAACCAGAGGGGGGGAACCAGAGGGGGGGAACCAGAGGGGGGAACCAGAGAGGGGGGAACCAGAGGGGGGAACCAGAGGGGGGGAACCAGAGGGGGGAACCAGAGGGGGGAACCAGAGGGGGGAACCAGAGAGGGGGGAACCAGAGGGGGGAACCAGAGGGGGGGAACCAGAGGGGGGAACCAGAGGGGGGAACCAGAGAGGGGGGAACCAGAGGGGGGAACCAGAGGGGGGAACCAGAGAGGGGGGAACCAGAGGGGGGAACCAGAGGGGGGGAACCAGAGGGGGGAACCAGAGGGGGGAACCAGAGAGGGGGGAACCAGAGGGGGGAACCAGAGGGGGGGAACCAGAGGGTTAAATAGAGAATTACATTATAATGTAATGGAAACCAGGTATGTACAATAAAGACAAAACAAATGGAAATGTAGATCGGTGGCGGCTAGAAAACCGGATGACGTCGACCGCCGGAACGCCGCGCCGAACAAGGAGAGGCACCAACTTCGGCGGAAGTCGTGACACACGTCTAACCCACGTGTTTGAGTTAAATCCATTGATCCCAACCCATTATCCCGTGTAATTAACGGGGGCGGAACTAGAGCAGCGTTTGAGAGACGAGTGAGGATCCTGAGAAGGGGCCCCAGGGCGGGAGGTCTCTTTTATAAAAACGCCTCAAGAGCTGAAGCGGAGAATCTCACGAACATACAAGTGCTGTATGACGCTCACAACAGTCGTTAGAAGATAAGGCGCTCTTCTACCTAGAAGACCATAGGAAATCCCAGCTCATAGTGTCTATAATACTGTAAGACGCTCTTCTACCTAGAAGACCATAGTAAATCCCAGCTCATAGTGTCTATAATACTGTAAGGGGTTCTTCTACCTAGAAGACCATAGTAAATCCCAGCTCATAGTGTCTATAATACTGTAAGGGATTCTTCTAACTAGAAGACCATAGTAAATCCCAGCTCATAGTGTCTATAATACTGTAAGGCGCTCTTCTACCTAGAAGACCATAGTAAATCCCAGCTCATAGTGTCTATAATACTGTAAGGGGTTCTTCTACCTAGAAGACCATAGGAAATCCCAGCTCATAGTGTCTATAATACTGTAAGGCGTTCTTCTACCTAGAAGACCATAGTAAATCCCAGCTCATAGTGTCTATAATACTGTAAGAGGTTCTTCTACCTAGAAGACCATAGTAAATCCCAGCTCATAGTGTCTATAATACTGTAAGGGGTTCTTCTACCTAGAAGACCATAGTAAATCCCAGCTCATAGTGTCTATAATACTGTAATGCGCTCTTCTACCTAGAAGACCATAGTAAATTCCTGGTCATAGTGTCTATAATACTGTAAGGGATTTTTCTACCTAGAAGATCATAGGAAATCCCAGCTCATAGTGTCTATAACACTGTAAGAGGCTCTTCTACCTAGAAGACCATAGTAAATCCCAGCTCATAGTGTCTATAATACTGTAAGGGATTCTTCTAACTAGAAGACCATAGTAAATCCCAGCTCATAGTGTCTATAATACCTAAAGGGGTTTTTCTACCAAGTAGACCATAGGAAATCCCAGGCTATAGTGTCTCTAATGCTGTAGTAAACTCACGTAGTTACTGTCCCAAACTCCAAACTCCACACAGGAGTCACTGACTAGTTGGATATTCGTTTCCCACTGATCAAACCATTGATATTAATGATTTAATTATTCATTTTAACAGGTTTTTGATTTTGAATGACCATATGTTTGTTGTTGTTGACATTTGTCAATAAAACTTATGAATGCAACATTTTTTTTTGTTAAATTATTCTGTATTCTCTTTGTTGACCTGAAAAATGTTGTATTTATTTTTTAAATCCCTTCATTGTGAGAGTAAACATAAAGACTGGACATGCCGATGAATGAAAGTCTGATCAATCAGGGTTAAAACCTAAATCCTCGAGCCGTAGAACACATCACTGATCATGAAACACCTTGGTTCCCAAACCACACCCTATTCCACACAGTGCAGTTGACCACCGCCCACAGTAGTGCACTATATAGGGAATAGGGTTCTATAGGGCTCTGGTCTAAAGTAGTGCACTATATAGGGAATAGAGTTCTATAGGGCTCTGGTCTAAAGTAGTGCACTATATAGGGAATAGAGTTCTATAGGGCTCTGGTCTAAAGTAGTGCACTATATAGGGAATAGGGTTCTATAGGGCCCTAGTCTAAAGTAGTGCACTATATAGGGAATAGATTTCCATAGGACTCTACAGTGACATGAGAAGGTAAACAGTCGTGTCTCTGCATTATTCAACAAGCCGATATTCCTCTGCGTAGAACAGTCAATAAGTCAATCTGAGAATCAAACCAAGGTCAACTGTTTGAATGGTGGTATGATGTACACACACACACACACACACACACACACACACACACACACACACACACACACACACACACACACACACACACACACACACACACACACACATGGAGCCCTTCCTGAAGGATCTCCAGGCAGTACGGTGCTAGAGGTCACAGCTACTCAGACTGGGTCTCTGTGGTGGGTAGAGGATCAGAGAGAGAGAGAGAGACCGAGAGATAGAGAGAGCTACCCTGCTGTCATCACCTGACCCTCAGACTGGGTCTCTGTGGTGGGTAGAGGATCAGAGAGAGAGAGAGAGACCGAGAGATAGAGAGAGAGAGAGCTACCCTGCTGTCATCACCTGACCCTCAGACTGGGTCTGAGAGAGAGAGAAAGAGAGAGAGAGAGAGAGAGAGACAGAGACAGAGACAGAGACAGAGACCAGGACATAGAGAACTATAGTGATGTCCTGAGACCTAAAGTCGTGTCTATTTAGCAGGACATAGAGAACTATAGTGATGTCCTGAGACCTAAAGTCGTGTCTATCTATCAGGACATATGAGACCATTAGTGGAGGTGACAGAGGTTCGACCTCTGTGTGTTGAAACCCACTGAGAGTCTAGAATAACAGGAGTTGACAGGATATGAGGAATGTCGAGGTCAAAGGACATAATCCAGGTTTGGTTCAGTAATTCTCTGATTATTTAAACCATTTCAACATATTATCTTAACGTCATCTTCCAAACATGTT
>NC_092164.1:11201669-11204169 GCF_045791955.1 Oncorhynchus clarkii lewisi | reverse complement strand
TCTGTATATTTTATTATTTCATCCATCAACACACCACAGACCTTTTTTTCCAATGTAATTGGAGAATCCGGTGGGTTCCGGAAGTCTTTAATAATTGACTGCATGTACAGTTCCAGTCAACAGTTTGGACTCATTTAAAAGGTTTGTCTTAATTTTTTTACGATCTTCTCCATTGTAGAATAATAGTGAAGACATCAAAACTATGAAATAACACTTATGGAATCATGTAGTAACCAAAAAAAAGTGTTAAACAAATTAAAATATATTTGAGATTTGAGATTCTTCAAAGTAGCCTCCCTTTACCTTGATGACAGTTTTGCACAATCTTGGCCTTCAGCTTTACCTGGAACGCTTTTCCAACAGGAGTTCCCACATATGCTGAGCACTTGTTGGCTGCTTTTCCTTCACTCTGCGGTCCAACTCATCCCTGACCATCTAAAATTGGGTTGAGTTCGGGGGATTGTGGAGGCCAGGTCATCTGATGCAGCACTCCATCACTCTCCTTCTTGGTCAAATAGCCCTTACACAGCCTATAGGTGTGTTGGGTCATTGTCCTGTTGAAAAACAAATGATAGTCCCACTAAGCGCAAACCACATGGGATAGTGTAATGCTGCAGAATGCTGTGGTAGCCATGCTGGTTAAAGTGTGCCTTGAATTCTAAATAAATCACTCACAGTGTCACCAGCAAATCACCCCCACACCATCACACCTCCTCCTCCATGCTTCATGGTGGGAAACACACATGCGGAGGTCATTCCGTTCACCTACTCTGCGTCTCACATAGACAGGCGGTAAGAACCAAACATCTCACATCTGAGACAGGTCTAATGTCCATTGCTTGTGTTTCTTGGCCCAAACAAATCTCTTCTTATTGGTGTCCTTTAGCAGTGGTTTCTTTACAGCAATTGGACCATGACGGCCTGATTCACACAGTGTCCTCTAAACAGTTGATGTTGAGATGTCTGTTACTTGAAGTCTGTGAAGCATTTATTTGGGCTGCAATGTCTGAGGCTGGTAACTCTAATGAACTTATCCTCTGCAGCAGAGGTAACTCTGGGTCTTCGGTTCATGTGGCGGTCCTCATGAGAGCCAGTTTCATCAGAGTGCTTGATGGTTTTTGCAATTGCATTGAAGAAACTTTCAAAGTTCTTGAAATTTTCCAGATTGACTGACCTTCATAACTTAAAGTAATGATGGACTGTCGTTTCACTTTGCTTATTTGAGCTGTTCTTGCCATAATATGGACTTGGTCTTTTACCAAATAAGGCTATCTTCTGTATACCATCCCTACCTTGTCACAACACAACTGATTGGCTCAAACGCATTAAGAAGGAAAGATATTACACAAATTAACTTTTAACAAGGCACACCTGTTAATTGAAATGCATTCCTGGTCACTACCTCATGAAACTGGTTGAGAGAATGCTAAGAATGTGCAAAGCTGTCATCAAGGCAAAGGGTGGCTACTTTGAAGAATCTCAAATATAAAATATATTTAGATTTATTTAACACTTTTTTGGTTACTACATGATTTCCTATGTGTTGAAGGGGCATATGTCTGATCTAGACGGTTCTAATAGGGTGGGGCCATGGTTTGGTTGGGTTGGTCTCGGTTGGTTGGGTTGGTCTCGGCTGGTTGGGGTAGTCTCGGATGGTTGGGGTGGTCTTGGCTGTTTGGGTTGGTCTCGGCTGGTTGGGTTGGTCTCGGATGGTTGGGGTGGTCTCGGATGGTTGGGGAGGTCTTGGCTGGTTGGGTTGGTCTCGGCTGGTTGGGTTGGTCTTGGCTGGCTGGGGTGGTCTCGGCTGGTTGGGGTGGAAATGGATGGGGTGGTCTCGGCTGGTTTGGGTGGTCTCGGCTGGTTGGGGTGGTCTCGGCTGGTTGGGGTGGTCTTGGCTGGTTGGGGTGGTCTTGGCTGGTTGGGTTGGGGATGGTTGGGGTGGTCTCGGCTGGTTGGGGTGGTCTTGACTAGTTGGGTAGGTCTCGGCTAGTTGGGTTGGTCTCGGCTGGTTGGGGTGGTTTCGGATGGTTGGGGTGGTCTTGGCTGGTTGGGTTGGTCTCGGCTGGTTGGGTTGGTCTTGGCTGGCTGGGGTGGTCTCGGCTGGTTGGGGTGGTCTCGGCTGGTTGGGTTGGGGATGGTTGGGGTGGTCTCGGCTGGTTGGGGTGGTCTTGACTGGTTGGGGTGGTCTCGGATGGTTGGGTTGGTCTCGGCTGGTTGGGGTGGTCTTCGCTGGTTGGGGTGGTCTTGGCTGGTTGGGTTGGGGATGGTTGGGGTGGTCTCGGCTGGTTGGGGTGGTCTTGGCAGGTTGGGGTGGTCTCTGCTGGTCGGGGTGGTCTTGGCTGGTTGGGGTGGTCTTGGCTGGTTGGGTTGGGGATGGTTGGGGTGGTCTCGGCTGGTTGGGTTGGGGATGGTTGGGGTGGTTTCGGCTGGTTGGGATGGGGATGGTTGGGGTGGTCTCGGCTGGTTGGGGTGTGGCTGGTTGGGGTGGTCTTTGCTGGTT
>NC_092164.1:11169169-11196669 GCF_045791955.1 Oncorhynchus clarkii lewisi | reverse complement strand
GGGAGAAGTGGCCGCAGCTCATCGTTCAGCAGAACCTGGACAGGGAACAGAAGGACACGTACGTCATGAAGATCAAGGTGGAGGACGGCGGCATGCCACAGAAATCCAGCACCGCCATCCTCCAAGTCACCGTCACAGACGTTAACGATAACAAGCCGGTGTTCAGGGAGAACCAGATCGAGGTCCACATACCGGAGAACTCGCCAATAGGGACGTCCGTAGTCCAGCTACAGGCTACGGACGCAGACGTCGGGGCGAATGCCGAAATCAAATACATGTTCGGGACGCAGGTGTCCCCAGCTACCAAGAGACTATTTGCTTTAAACGGCACCACTGGCCTTATAACCGTACAGCGACCCCTCGATAGAGAGGAGACCGCCATACACAAGTTATCCGTGTTAGCGAGCGACGGCAGCTCCAGCCCAGCCAGAGCTACCGTAACTATAAACGTGACGGACGTGAACGACAATCCGCCAAACATCGATCTGAGATATATCATCAGTCCAATAAACGGCACCGTGTTCCTCTCGGAGAAAGACCCAATCAACACCAAGATAGCTTTGATCACCGTGTCGGACAAGGACACGGACGTCAACGGCAAGGTCATCTGTTTCATCGAGAAGGATGTCCCCTTTCACCTCAAAGCGGTGTACGACAACCAGTATCTACTAGAGACGTCGGCGCTGCTCGACTTTGAGGGGACCAAAGAGTACAACTTCAAAATCATAGCCTCCGACTCTGGCAAGCCGAGCTTGAACCAGACAGCGTTGGTAAGGGTGAGGCTGGAGGATGAAAATGACAACTCGCCGATCTTCAGCCATCCTGTCATCGAGCTGGCCGTCGTGGAGAACAACAAACGCGATCTCTTCCTCACGACTCTCAGCGCCACCGACGAGGACAGCGGGAAAAACGCGGAGATCGTCTACCAACTGGGCCCTAACGCCTCGTTCTTTGACCTGGACCGTAAAACCGGTGTCCTCACGGCCTCCCGGGTTTTCGATCGCGAGGACCAGGATCGGTTCCTCTTCACGGTAACGGCCCGAGACAACGGGACGCCTCCACTCCAGAGCCAGGCGGCAGTCATCGTGACAGTGCTCGACGAAAACGACAACAGCCCCAAGTTCACCCACAACCACTTCCAGTTCTTTGTGTCAGAGAACCTGCCCAAGTACAGCACGGTGGGTGTGATAACTGTCACAGACTCAGACGCCGGGGAAAATGCCGCCGTCACGCTTTCGATACTCAGCGACAATGAAAACTTTATCCTAGACCCGTACTCTGGAGTAATTAAGTCCAACGTGTCCTTTGACCGGGAGCAGCAGAGCTCCTACACCTTCGACGTCCGGGCGGTGGACAGCGGGCGGTCCCCATGTTCCTCGGCCGCCAAGGTGACCATCAATGTCATCGACGTAAACGACAACACCCCCATCGTCATCTACCCTCCTTCCAACACCTCCTTCAAACTGGTCCCCCTCTCGTCCATCCCTGGATCGGTGGTGGCCGAGGTCTTTGCTGTGGACGGTGACACAGGGATGAACGCAGAGCTCAAGTACACCATCGTTAGCGGCAACACCAAAGGTCTGTTCCGGATCGACCCTGTGACAGGAAACATCACCCTGGAGGAGAAGCCTGCTATCTCCGACATCGGCCTTCATCGGCTGGTCGTGAACATTAGCGACCTGGGCTACCCTAAGTCCCTGCACACCCTGGTGCTGGTGTTCCTCTACGTGAACGACACGGTCGGCAACGCCACGTTTATCTACGACCTCATTCGCCGCACCATGGAGACGCCCCTGGACAGGAACATCGGGGAGAGCGGTGAGACTTACCAGAGCGGAGATTATCTCACCATCATGATCGCCATCGTAGCCGGGGCGATGGTGGTGATTGTGGTGATCTTCGTGACAGTCCTGGTGCGCTGCCGTCACACCTCGCGGTTCAAGGCGGCCCAGAGAAAGAAGCAGGGCGCTGAGTGGATGTCTCCCAACCAGGAGAACAAGCAGAACAAGAAGAAGAAGCGTAAGAAAAGGAAGTCGCCTAAAAGCTCCCTCCTGAACTTTGTCACCATCGAGGAGAACAAGCCGGACGACCCGGCTCACGAGCCCATCAACGGCAACATCAGCCTGCCTGCCGAGCTGGAGGAGCCTGGCCACTTTGACTGGAACGCTGCTCCTACGACCACCTTCAAGCCCTCCAGTCCAGACCTGGCACGGCACTACAAGTCCGCTTCTCCGCAGTCCGCGTTCCACCTCAAAGCGGACACGCCGGTCTCCGTGAAGAAACACCACATGATTCAGGAGCTCCCTCTGGACAACACCTTCGTAGGGGGCTGTGATACTCTCTCCAAGAGATCCTCCACTAGTTCAGACCACTTCAGTGCCTCGGAGTGCAGTTCCCAGGGAGGATTCAAGACTAAGGGATCCGTACACCCGTCCAGACAGGTAAAAGATAACTTTTACTGGTCTATAAGTACTGCGTATAACTGCCCGGTCCAACAGTGCTGAGCTCCCTTCTACACTATACACTATAGCTGACATGGTCTTAACACCAATGAGAAAGGGGGGGAATCACCCCCTACTATAAGTCCCACTATAAGTCCCACTGTACCTTTTAAAACCCCCCCCCAAAAAATCACATATATATGAATTCATGTATGACAATTGGTTAACTATAGACTGAACCAAACAAACAACATGCATACTATTAATTTTCCCTTTGCGTCTCCTCCCTACAGTCTCTTGCTGTTATTATGTTCCCCTTTTTAATTTTTTTTAAAGTTATTTAAAAAGATATTTCAATCAAACATGTACCACGTGGGCAACTGTCTAAAGCCTTGTCAGATTCTACAGACACATGACCTTTTAAATGGGCCTCAGAAGGTTGAATGAGATAAATGGTGTCCTGCCTTCCAAACGGCCCCCTCTTATTCCCTTCGTAGTGCACTCCGTTTGACCAGGGTGAATAGGGGGAATAGGGTTCATAAGGGAATAGGGTCCAAAGGGCTCTGGTCAAAAGTAGTGAACTATAAAAAGGGAATGGGGCGGGGGGAGGCATTTGGGATGCGGACTAGATGGTGAAATTGATGTGTTGCAAAGATGCCTTTAAAAAAACATTTGTGAAAGAAACATTTTTTTCTCGCCTGTCTACTCAGCTCACCATTTTATCATTGATTATATTACGGAAACGTCTAGTACCACAACACCAGTAGGAGAAACATCTAGTACCACAACACCAGCAGGAGAAACATCTACTACCACAACACCAGTAGGAGAAACATCTACTACCACAACACCAGTAGGAGAAACATCTACTACCACAACACTAGTAGGATAAACATCTAGTTCCACAACACCAGTAGGAGAAACATCTAGTACCACAACACCAGTAGGAGAAACATCTAGTACCACAACACCAGTAGGAGAAACATCTAGTTCCACAACACCTGTAGGAGAAACATCTAGTACCACAACACCAGTAGGAGAAACATCTACTACCACAACACCAGCAGGAGAAACATCTACTACCACAACACCAGGAGGAGAAACATCTAGTACCACAACACCAGTAGGAGAAACATCTAGTACCACAACACACCAACAGAAGAAGTGAAACCACTCTGTATACATCTGAGTCTTCTAGAGACAACGACTGAGTTCTACTGATGCCTCCAGCTCGTGCCCCCCCCCCCCAATACGTTGACTCCTCCTCCTTTCCCCTCATGATGTTCTATAGGATTGTGTATTTACGCTATTAGTAGATCTGTATGTTTGTATATTGATACTACAGCAAAACACACAGTTGACACCGTTGACCTGCTTGAAGTCCAAAGTCAGAACCTTAATATAGGGCTTCTGGAATGTTTTTAAAACTCATTTGTTGATTATATCGATGTAGGAAACAATTCATTCATCTGAGCTGAAACTGACCGTAATTCTTCCCCCTCTCTCTACGGTGAATCACTGTCATATCCTAGCAGAATAACTGTGTGTGTGTGTATGTGCGTGTGCGTGCGTACGTGTGTGTGTGTGTGTGTCTGTGTGCCCTTTACGGAACCTGATACACATCCAATTGAAAAAGGATTATTCAATAATGAGGACTCAGATTCCAACCTAATCCATGATGTGTTTTTATCAAAACCTTATTAATTTGTCCTGCTAATAAAACCCTCAATACAAACATGCTCTTCCTGATGTCATAGAGCTGGAGGAGGGGAGGAGGGGAGGAGGAGCCCACGTGGAGAGAAGGAGAGAGAGAGAGAGAGAGAGTCGCTGGATGATAGAGGGAAGGCTAGAGAGAGGATTGGGGTGGGTGGGGTGATAGATGAATGGGGGAGGTACATCACCTGAAGAGGGCACTGTTGCTCTGCTTGCCATTCCATGGCACTGAGCCAATCTGCACTGGTACCCCTAATGCATTGGGAGGAGGAGAAGGAGAGAGATGGAGAGCATTCTGTGTTTGTGGCTCTCTCCGATCCTCAGTGAAATACTCGTGCCTAATGCTTTGGGAGATGGGAGAGAGAGAGAGAGAGAGAGAGAGAGAGAGAGAGAGAGAGAGAGAGAGAGAGAGAGAGAGAGAGAGAGAGAGAGAGAGAGCAGACTGTGTTTGTGGCTCTCTCTTCTCTTTAATGAAATACTCATGCCTAATGCTTTGGGAGAGGGAGAGAGAGAGAGAGAGAGAGGGAGAGGGAGAGGGAGAGAGAGAGAGAGAGAGAGAGAGAGAGAGAGAGAGAGAGAGAGAGAGCGAGAGAGAGCGAGAGCGAGCAGACTGTTTGTGGCTTTCTCCTCTCTGATCCTCAGTGAAAAACTCATGCCTAACGACGTTGCTAAATGCACAGGCAGATTGATAATGACAGTCGAAGACGAATCACTGATAAGAGCTATCCGGGAAGAGAGAGAGAGCTCGTGTGCAGGGGCTGGATAGAGGGATGAGGGGGACGGTGTGACTCCTGTTGACGCATCACATCTCTGGGTTGACGCCTCAGAGGTTGTAAAAGAAAGATGGCAGACAAAAGAACCATTAAGGTCTGGTGTGTTGGTGTTGTCAGTGTTCTAAATCTCTGTAGTGGAGATGGAGGAGGCTGGGGGAGGTGAGGGGTGGTGGGGAGAGGTGGACGGAGATGGGGGTCAAGGGATGGTGGGGGGGAAGTTGGGGTGGGGGGGGTAGAGGAGGCCATGGGAGGGGAGGGGTGTTGGGGTCATTTTTTCTGCTGAGAGCAGGTTCACTAGTAGGACACATTAAGTATGCCACTCTCTCTCTCTCACACACACACACACACACACACACACACACACACACACACACACACACACACACACACACACACACACACACACACACACACACACACACACACACACACACACACGTGAGGTATGACAGTGCAGTGGGGTAATTTCTAACCACTTCCTACAGTCGTCCCACAATTCATTATCAGATTCATTGTGATCAATATGTTTTAATAATTAATGCAGAGAAGCAGTGGCAGTTGTCCGTTGTGTCCTGACGTTGTACTGTGTGTATTTTGTGTGTGTTCTGTGTGTATTCTGTGTGTGTTCTGTGTGTATTCTGTGTGTTTGTAGCCACAATACCTAGAGTAGATAGCCTCTATCCCCAGCTAATGGATGAACACAGTGGCTATGCAACGTGAGTGATCTCTCAGGATGTCTCACGGTGTCTCAGGATCTCTCAGGATGTCTCAGGATGTCTGAGGATCTCTCAGGATGTCTCAGGATGTCTCAGGATGTCCCAGGATGTCTCAGGATGTCCCAGGATGTCTCAGATGTCTCAGGATGTCTCAGGATGTCCCAGGATGTCTCAGATGTCTCAGGATCTCCCAGGATGTCTCGGGATGTCTCAGGATGTCCCAGGACGTCTCAGGATGTCTCAGGATGTTGCTCAGGGTGTTGCTCAGGGCTGGGTGTTGCTCAGCCAAATGGGCCCCTGTGCATTTAAAACTAGTTCACCATTATAGAGACTAAGGGATCCACCAGACACCCTCCTCTCCTTTGTAAATGGTGCAGTGGAATGGACAATAACACACTATCTAGTTAGTGATCACAGCAGCCAACAGAAAGGCTTGTTTGGAATCAGCCCTAGAACAGCACCCTTGACTGACAACTTTAGGGGAGGGGCGGAGGGGGATGGACGGATGGGCAGCGGGGGTGGGGGGGTGGGGGGGGGGGGGATAGGGAATAGGGTTCTATAGGGCTCTGGTCTAAAGTAGTGCACTATATAGGGAATAGTGTTCTATAGGGCTCTGGTCTAAAGTAGTGCACTACATAGGGAATATTTTTCCATATGGGACACTTCCCTGGTTATTTTTGACTCCTGTTCTGGAAGGTTTTAAAGGTGTTTGTGATTGCAGGGCTTTAAATGAGTCTATGAAGTAGTGTAGGGAACATTTAATTTATTGATTCAGCTGCACATCTGGTTCTCACACACAGACGTTGCCTCCACAGGGTGCACCTGCACTGGTCGCACACCTTCTAATAAACCTTTTAATAAACTCTACAGCCGTTGGCTTGTATTCACAGAGTGACGCATCGGATCGCATTGCCTTTTACCTCATATTCGTTTGGGCTGGTGGGGGACCTGATCCCAAATCAGAACCCCTACTCTGAGACTCCGTGTGAATCCAGGCCTTTGATCCCAAATCAGAACCACACACTCTGAGACGCTGTGTGAATCCAGGCCTTTGATCCCAAATCAGAACCCCTACTCTGAGACTCCGTGTGAATCCAGGCCTTTGATCCCAAATCAGAACCACACACTCTGAGACGCTGTGTGAATCCAGGCCTTTGATCCCAAATCAGAACCCCTATTCTGAGACTCCGTGTGAATCCAGGCCTTTGATCCCAAATCAGAACCACACACT
This sequence comes from Oncorhynchus clarkii lewisi, assembly GCF_045791955.1. NCBI lineage: Eukaryota > Metazoa > Chordata > Actinopteri > Salmoniformes > Salmonidae > Oncorhynchus > Oncorhynchus clarkii. The sequence continues at coordinate 11,189,795 of NC_092164.1, read as the reverse complement.
CTGAGACTCCGTGTGAATCCAGGCCTTTGATCCCAAATCAGAACCCCTACTCTGAGACTCCGTGTGAATCCAGGCCTTTGATCCCAAATCAGAACCCCTACTCTGAGACTCCGTGTGAATCCAGGCCTTTGATCCCAAATCAGAACCCCTACTCTGAGACGCTGTGTGAATCCAGGCCTTTGATCCCAAATCAGAACCACACACTCTGAGACGCTGTGTGAATCCAGGCCTTTGATCCCAAATCAGAACCCCTACTCTGAGACTCCGTGTGAATCCAGGCCTTTGATCCCAAATCAGAACCCCTACTCTGAGACGCTGTGTGAATCCAGGCCTTTGATCCCAAATCAGAACCACACACTCTGAGACGCTGTGTGAATCCAGGCCTTTGATCCCAAATCAGAACCACACACTCTGAGACGCTGTGTGAATCCAGGCCTTTGATCCCAAATCAGAACCACACACTCTGAGACGCTGTGTGAATCCAGGCCTTTGATCCCAAATCAGAACCCCTACTCTGAGACACTGTGTGAATCCAGGCCTTTGATCCCAAATCAGAACCACACACTCTGAGACGCTGTGTGAATCCAGGCCTTTGATCCCAAATCAGAACCACACACTCTGAGACGCTGTGTGAATCCAGGCCTTTGATCCCAAATCAGAACCACACACTCTGAGACGCTGTGTGAATCCAGGCCTTTGATCCCAAATCAGAACCACACACTCTGAGACGCTGTGTGAATCCAGGCCTTTGATCCCAAATCAGAACCACACACTCTGAGACGCTGTGTGAATCCAGGCCTTTGATCCCAAATCAGAACCACACACTCTGAGACGCTGTGTGAATCCAGGCCTTTGATCCCAAATCAGAACCACACACTCTGAGACGCTGTGTGAATCCAGGCCTTTGATCCCAAATCAGAACCACACACTCTGAGACGCTGTGTGAATCCAGGCCTTTGATCCCAAATCAGAACCACACACTCTGAGACGCTGTGTGAATCCAGGCCTTTGATCCCAAATCAGAACCACACACTCTGAGACGCTGTGTGAATCCAGGCCTTTGATCCCAAATCAGAACCCCTACTCTGAGACGCTGTGTGAATCCAGGCCTTTGATCCCAAATCAGAACCACACACTCTGAGACGCTGTTTGAATCCAGGCCTTTGATCCCAAATCAGAACCACACACTCTGAGACGCTGTGTGAATCCAGGCCTTTGATCCCAAATCAGAACCACACACTCTGAGACGCTGTGTGAATCCAGGCCTTTGATCCCAAATCAGAACCACACACTCTGAGACGCTGTGTGAATCCAGGCCTTTGATCCCAAATCAGAACCACACACTCTGAGACGCTGTGTGAATCCAGGCCTTTGATCCCAAATCAGAACCACACACTCTGAGACGCTGTGTGAATCCAGGCCTTTGATCCCAAATCAGAACCCCTACTCTGAGACTCCGTGTGAATCCAGGCCTTTGATCCCGAATCAGAACCACACACTCTGAGACGCTGTGTGAATCCAGGCCTTTGATCCCAAATCAGAACCCCTACTCTGAGACGCTGTGTGAATCCAGGCCTTTGATCCCAAATCAGAACCACACACTCTGAGACGCTGTGTGAATCCAGGCCTTTGATCCCAAATCAGAACCCCTACTCTGAGACGCTGTGTGAATCCAGGCCTTTGATCCCAAATCAGAACCCCTACTCTGAGACGCTGTGTGAATCCAGGCCTTTGATCCCAAATCAGAACCACACACTCTGAGACGCTGTGTGAATCCAGGCCTTTGATCCCAAATCAGAACCACACACTCTGAGACGCTGTGTGAATCCAGGCCTTTGATCCCAAATCAGAACCCCTACTCTGAGACGCTGTGTGAATCCAGGCCTTTGATCCCAAATCAGAACCCCTACTCTGAGACGCTGTGTGAATCCAGGCCTTTGATCCCAAATCAGAACCACACACTCTGAGACGCTGTGTGAATCCAGGCCTTTGATCCCAAATCAGAACCACACACTCTGAGACGCTGTGTGAATCCAGGCCTTTGATCCCAAATCAGAACCACACACTCTGAGACGCTGTGTGAATCCAGGCCTTTGATCCCAAATCAGAACCACACACTCTGAGACGCTGTGTGAATCCAGGCCTTTGATCCCAAATCAGAACCACACACTCTGAGACGCTGTGTGAATCCAGGCCATTGATGAAGGAACCCAACAGTTCTCATATACACTGTCTGTTAGTCAAGACAGCTGACTAGCAATATCTAGTGAGGTTGGTGGTCTTGTGATGCCAAGGTCATGGGTTCAAATCCCAACACGGACAATATATACATGCTAAACGTATAGCTATGTATATATTCACTGTAAGTCAACATTAAACCCACATAATATTAATAGTGAACAATATTAAACCCACAGAATGTTAATTTTGAACAATATTAAACCCACAGAATATTAATAGTGAACAACATTAAACCCACATAATATTAATAGTGAACAATATTAAACCCACAGAATATTAATAGTGAACAATATTAAACCCACAGAATATTAATAGTGAACAATATTAAACCCACAGAATATTAATAGTGAACAACATTAAACCCACAGAATATGGTCTAAAGTAGTGCACTAGAGAGGGTAGTAGGGTGCTATTTGGGATGCTACTGAGCCATCCTTCCTTGACTACATTAAAAAGATACGATTAGAGGAGGTACAGTTCCCTCCCTCCCTCCCTCCCTCCCTCCCTCCCTCCCTCCCTCCCTCCCTCCCTCCCTCCCTCCCTCCCTCCCTCCCTCACTGCCTCCCTGCCTCCCTGCCTCCCTTCCTTCCACCCCTCCCTGTCTCCCTGCCTCCCTGTCTCCCTGCCTCCCTGGCTCCCTCCCTCCATGTCTCCCTGCCTCCCTGTCTCCCTGCCTCCCTCCCTCCCTTCCTTCCCCCCCTCCCTGCCTCCCTCCCTCCCTCCCTCCCTGCCTCCCTGCCTCCCTTCCTTCCCCCCTCCCTGTCTCCCTGCCTCCCTGTCTCCCTGCCTCCCTGTCTCCCTGCCTCCCTGTCTCCCTGTCTCCCTGTCTCCCTGCCTCCCTGGCTCCCTGCCTCCCTGTCTCCCTGCCTCCCTGGCTCCCTCCCTCCATGTCTCCCTGCCTCCCTGTCTCCCTGCCTCCCTGTCTCCCTGCCTCCCTGCCTCCCTGCCTCCTTCCCTCCTAAGGATCGGAGCGAACCGACTGGGGCCAAGTTTGAAAAGATTAATGGGCTATGACAATGTTTCACCTGAGGGAAAAGTTTTTTTGCAATATCTTCTGACTTGTGCTGATGTGGAGAGGAGTGATAGAGAGTGGAGAGGAGCGAGAGAGAGAAGAGAAGAGAGAGCTGCTGAGAGAGCAGAGAGAGCAGAGTGAGAGAGCAGAGAGAGCAGAGAGAGAGAGAGAGAGAGAGAGCAGAGAGAGAGAGAGCAGAGAGAAAAGAGAAGATAGCGCTGCATAGAGAGCAGAGAGAGCAGAGAGGAGAGGTGAGGAGAGGAGAGGAGAGGTGAGGAGAGGAGAGGAGAGGAGAGGAGAGGAGAGGAGAGGAGAGGAGAGGCTCAATCTGGTAGCCTGTTATATCTTTACATTCTTCATCCACATTACTTCTGACTGCCTGACTGCCTGACTGCCTGACTGGGTGACTGCCTGACTGGGTGACTGGGTGACTGGGTGACTGCCTGACTGGGTGACTGCCTGACTGCCTGACTGGGTGACTGCCTGACTGCCTGACTGGGTGACTGCCTGCCAGCCTGACTGCCTGACTGGGTGACTGCCTGACTGCCAGCCTGCCTGACTGGGTGACTTCCTGACTCGGTGACTGCCTGACTGGGTGACTTCCTGACTGGGTGACTGCCTGACTGCCTGCCTGCCTGACTGCCTGACTGGGTGACTGCCTGACTGGGTGACTGCCTGACTGCCTGACTGCCTGACTGGGTGACTGCCTGACTGACTGCTGGCAGACATCATGTTTCCTGTATGTACAGTAAGGGTTGGCTTTTCAAGGACGTTTTAGGACATGAAACGATAAAAAACATTTGTCTGATTGAGTTAATCTGCTGTATGAGTGAACGATGTACTGGAGTGATAGCTTTCTGTAAAGAGGAGATACTGTAGTTTAACAACTTAGTTTTAATTAAACAACTAAAACGTTTCACTTGTGTCTCTGAAGCATATCCTGTTCAATGCAAACTGCTGTGTCATGACTGCTGTAGTGTAGAGGCCTGTTGTACTGTATCACTGGAGCAGATGGAGACTGCTGTCTGCTGTAGTGTAGAGGCCTGTTGTACTGTATCACTGGAGCAGATGGAGACTGCTGTCTGCTGTAGTGTAGAGGCCTGTTGTACTGTATCACTGGAGCAGGTGGAGACTGCTGTGTCATGACTGCTGTAGCGTAGAGGCCTGTTGTACTGTATCACTGGAGCAGATGGAGACTGCTGTGTCATGACTGCTGTAGCGTAGAGGCCTGTTGTACTGTATCACTGGAGCAGGTGGAGACTGCTGTGTCATGACTGCTGTAGCGTAGAGGCCTGTTGTACTGTATCACTGGAGCAGATGGAGACTGCTGTCTGCTGTAGTGTAGAGGCCTGTTGTACTGTATCACTGGAGCAGATGGAGACTGCTGTGTCATGACTGCTGTAGTGTAGAGGCCTGTTGTACTGTATCACTGGAGCAGGTGGAGACTGCTGTGTCATGACTGCTGTAGTGTAGAGGCCTGTTGTACTGTATCACTGGAGCAGATGGAGACTGCTGTGTCATGACTGCTGTAGTGTAGAGGCCTGTTGTACTGTATCACTGGAGCAGGTGGAGACTGCTGTCTGCTGTAGTGTAGGCCTGTTGTACTGTATCGCTGGAGCAGATGGAGACTGCTGTGTCATGACTGCTGTAGCGTAGAGGCCTGTTGTACTGTATCACTGGAGCAGGTGGAGACTGCTGTCTGTTGTAGTGTAGAGGCCTGTTGTACTGTATCACTGGAGCAGATGGAGACTGCTGTCTGCTGTAGCGTAGAGGCCTGTTGTACTGTATCACTGGAGCAGATGGAGACTGCTGTGTCATGACTGCTGTAGTGTAGAGGCCTGTTGTACTGTATCACTGGAGCAGATGGAGACTGCTGTCTGTTGTAGTTTAGGCCTGTTGTACTGTATCACTGGAGCAGATGGAGACTGCTGTCTGCTGTAGCGTAGGCCTGTTGTACTGTATCACTGGAGCAGATGGAGACTGCTGTGTCATGTCTGCTGTAGCGTAGGCCTGTTGTACTGTATCACTGGAGCAGATGGAGACTGCTGTCTGCTGTAGCGTAGGCCTGTTGTACTGTATCACTGGAGCAGATGGAGACTGCTGTGTCATGTCTGCTGTAGCGTAGGCCTGTTGTACTGTATCACTGGAGCAGATGGAGACTGCTGTGTCATGACTGCTGTAGTGTAGAGGCCTGTTGTACTGTATCACTGGAGCAGATGGAGACTGCTGTGTCATGACTGCTGTAGTGTAGAGGCCTGTTGTACTGTATCACTGGAGCAGGTGGAGACTGCTGTGTCATGTCTGCTGTAGCGTAGAGGCCTGTTGTACTGTATCACTGGAGCAGATGGAGACTGCTGTGTCATGACTGCTGTAGTGTAGGCCTGTTGTACTGTATCACTGGAGCAGATGGAGACTGCTGTGTCATGACTGCTGTAGCGTAGGCCTGTTGTACTGTATCACTGGAGCAGATGGAGACTGCTGTGTCATGACTGCTGTAGTGTAGAGGCCTGTTGTACTGTATCACTGGAGCAGGTGGAGACTGCTGTCTGCTGTAGCGTAGAGGCCTGTTGTACTGTATCACTGGAGCAGGTGGAGACTGCTGTGTCATGTCTGCTGTAGCGTAGGCCTGTTGTACTGTATCACTGGAGCAGATGGAGACTGCTGTGTCATGACTGCTGTAGTGTAGAGGCCTGTTGTACTGTATCACTGGAGCAGGTGGAGACTGCTGTCTGCTGTAGCGTAGAGGCCTGTTGTACTGTATCACTGGAGCAGATGGAGACTGCTGTCTGCTGTAGTGTAGAGGCCTGTTGTACTGTATCACTGGAGCAGATGGAGACTGCTGTCTGTTGTAGTGTAGAGGCCTGTTGTACTGTATCACTGGAGCAGATGGAGACTGCTGTCTGCTGTAGCGTAGGCCTGTTGTACTGTATCACTGGAGCAGATGGAGACTGCTGTCTGCTGTAGTGTAGAGGCCTGTTGTACTGTATCACTGGAGCAGATGGAGACTGCTGTGTCATGACTGTTGTAGTGTAGAGGCCTGTTGTACTGTATCACTGGAGCAGATGGAGACTGCTGTCTGTTGTAGTGTAGAGGCCTGTTGTACTGTATCACTGGAGCAGATGGAGACTGCTGTCTGTTGTAGTGTAGAGGCCTGTTGTACTGTATCGCTGGAGCAGATGGAGACTGCTGTCTGCTGTAACGTAGGCTTGTTGTACTGTATCACTGGAGCAGATGGAGACTGCTGTGTCATGACTGCTGTAGTGTAGAGGCCTGTTGTACTGTATCACTGGAGCAGGTGGAGACTGCTGTCTGCTGTAGTGTAGAGGCCTGTTGTACTGTATCACTGGAGCAGGTGGAGACTGCTGTCTGTTGTACTGTATCACTGGAGCAGGTGGAGACTGCTGTCTGCTGTAACGTAGAGGCCTGTTGTACTGTATCACTGGAGCAGGTGGAGACTGCTGTCTGCTGTAGTGTAGAGGCCTGTTATACTGTATCACTGGAGCAGGTGGAGACTGCTGTCTGCTGTAGTGTAGAGGCCTGTTGTACTGTATCACTGGAGCAGGTGGAGACTGCTGTCTGTTGTACTGTATCACTGGAGCAGGTGGAGACTGTTAGGGACTTGTACATGCTGACAAATCATCTGCTTTTTAGCTTCAGGACCTTTCGTTCTGGTTTCCTGGACAACAGATTGCGACTAGTTCTGTACTAAATTTTTTTATTGACGGTAGAGAATCTCTGTGTCCGGGAAACGGCCCATCAATGTCTAGGTGGGTGAACAGGAAGTGAGGTGCATCGTGGGATTGTTTGGGATGTGAATACTGTCTAACTATAAGAGCCTAATGAGGCCTTAGGGTGGAACCAGGGTGTGAAACACCAACATAAATACCCTCCTCGTCCTCGTCCTCCCTCTTAATCCCTGGATCAACAGTCAAGCTCCTTGTCACCTTGTCTTTCATTATTTTAGTTCCATCTGTGTTAAAGATATTGGTGGCCACTGTCTCCATTACAGAATATCACAGTTACAACTGTGTTAAATTAAGCCGCTGTCTACTGTCTCCATTACAGAATATCACAGTTACAACTGTGTTAAATTAAGCCGCTGTCTACTGTCTCCATTACAGAATATCACAGTTACAACTGTGTTAAATTAAGCCGCTGTCTACTGTCTCCATTACAGAATATCACAGTTACAACTGTGTTAAATTAAGCCGCTGTCTACTGTCTCCATTACAGAATATCACAGTTACAACTGTGTTAAATTAAACCGCTGTCTACTGTCTCCATTACAGAATATCACAGTTACAACTGTGTTAAATTAAGCTGCTGTCCATCGTCTCCATTACAGAATATCACAGTTACAGCTGTGTTAAATTAAGCCGCTTTCTACTGTCTCCATTACAGAATATCACAGTTACAACTGTGTTAAATTAAACCGCTGTCTACTGTCTCCATTACAGAATATCACAGTTACAACTGTGTTAAATTAAACCGCTGTCCCACTGTCTCCATTACAGAATATCACAGTTACAACTGTGTTAAATTAAACCGCTGTCCACTGTCTCCATTACAGAATATCACAGTTACAACTGTGTTAAATTAAGCCGCTGTCTACTGTCTCCATTACAGAATATCACAGTTATAACCCTGTTAATGTTACCAGGAGGATATTTACAATGTTTGAGATTAATTTAATAATCTAATTCATTTAATTATCTATCTGAATCTTGGTCACAACATCTTTGTCAGCCTCTGTCTATCGCTCGCCAACATCCAGTGTTGTTCGTCCCAATTGGCATCCTATTCCATAAATAGTGCACTTCTTTCAACCAGGGCTGGGTAAAGCTAGTGCACTTCTTTCTACCAGGGCTGATTAAAGCTAGTGCACTTCTTTCAACCAGGGCTGGGTAAAGGTAGTGCACTTCTTTCGACCAGGGCTGGGTAAAGGTAGTGCTCTGTGGAATACGGTACCATTTGGGACGTTCCCATTGCCGTAGAAGTGTGGTGAGATAAAATGATCAGCTTTACAGATCAGAGAGATATCTGATAAATCCACCACATATCACGTTTTCTGTCCTGCTTTAGTGTGGAAGTCTGTCCTGATTTAGTGTGGAAGTCTGTACTGATTTAATGTGGAAGTCTGTCCTGATTTAGTGTTGGAGTCTGTCCTGATTTAGTGTGGAAGTCTGTCCTGATTTAGTGTGGAATTCTGTCCTGATTTAGTGTGGACGTCTGTCCTGATTTAGTGTGGAAGTCTGTCCTGATTTAGTGTTGAAGTCTGTCCTGATTTAGTGTGGAAGTCTATCCTGATTTAGTGTGGAAGTCTTTTCTGATTTAGTTTGGAAGTCTGTCCTGTTTTAGTGTGGAAGTCTGTCCTGCTTTAGTGTGGAAGTCTGTCCTATTTTATTGTGGAAGTCTGTCCTGATTTAGTGTGGAAGTCTGTCCTATTTTAGTGTGGAAGTCTGTCCTGATTTAGTGTTGGAGTCTGTCCTGATTTAATGTGGAAGTCTGTCCTGATTTAGTGTGGAAGTCTGTCCTGATTTAGTGTGGAAGTCTGTCCTGATTTAGTGTGGAAGTCTGTCCCAATTTAGTGTGGAAGTCTGTCCTGCTTTGAGAACGTGGAACACCAATACAAACCAAAATCACAAGTTGTCTGTCATTCATTCCTCTCATTCATTCATTCATTCATGTTCACCTTGATGATTTTACTAACATTCACCACAGCATTGGATGGGCAATGTCCAACGGTTGTCAACAAACTAGGTCCCATCCATTACTGTTCCATGAATACCTTTGAAACACTGCATGATTATTGAAACACAACGTCTACCAGTAGCCTTAAAAACAACCGTTTCCCTTTAGCCGACACCCTGAACCGTATTGATCAGAATGCTGTCAGGTCAAATGGTTCTTTCTTTCTGTGAAATGAGGAGAGCGGAGTAGAGGCTGGAAGAACATGTTTCTGGACTGCTTTGCTTATTTACACATCATTAGGTCTATAAGATTACAGGTTGATGATGATGATGATGATGATGATGATGAATCTATGCACCGCACTCCCCCTTCCATTCCCTCTCTTCCTCGCCTCACCTCAAACCATCCTTCCCTCCTCTCCCCAACTCCTCCTCCTCCATTCCTCCTCTTCCTCGTCTCACCTCAAACCATTCTTCCCTCCTCTCCCCAACTCCTCCTCCTCCATTCCTCCTCTTCCTCGTCTCACCTCAAACCATCCTTCCCTCCTCTCCCCCACTCCTCCTCCTCCATCCCTCCATCCCTCCTCTTCCTCGTCTCACCTCAAACCATCCTTCCCTCCTCTCCTCCACCCCTCCTCCTCCATTCCTCCTCTTCCTCGTCTCACCTCAAACCATCCTTCCCTCCTCTCCTCCACTCCTACTCCTCCATTCCTCCTCTTCCTCATCTCACCTCAAACCATCCTTCCCTTCGCACCCTCACCCCTCCTCCATTCCTCCTCTTCCTCATCTCACCTCAAACCATCCTTCCCTCCTCTCCTCCACCCCTCCTCCTCCATTCCTCCTCTTCCTCGTCTCACCTCAAACCATCCTTCCCTCCTCTCCCCCGCTCCTCTTCCTTCCCTCCTCTCCCCCACTCCTCCTCCTCCATTCCTCCTCTTCCTCGTCTCACCTCAAACCATCCTTCCCTCCTCTCCTCCACTCCTACTCCTCCATTCCTCCTCTTCCTCGTCTCACCTCAAACCATCCTTCCCTCCTCTCCCCCACTCCTCCTCCATTCCTCCTCTTCCTCGTCTCACCTCAAACCATCCTTCCCTCCTCTCCTCCACCCCTCCTCCTCCATTCCTCCTCTTCCTCATCTCACCTCAAACCATCCTTCCCCCCGCACCCTCACCCCTCCTCCATTCCTCCTCTTCCTCATCTCACGTCAAACCATCCTTCCCTCCTCTCCCCCACTCCTCCTCCATTCCTCTTCTCCCCCACTCCCCTTAGGCGTTCCAAATTCCACCCTATTTCTTGTGTCGTGCTCTATTTTATCCAGGGCATCAAAAGGCTGTGGTATAGTGCACTATGTAGGGAATAGGGTGCATCTCTCTCCCCCTCTCATCTCTTATGAGTGTTCTAATTGGGTTCTGTTCATTGATGTGAAATGTTGAACAGATTTTGATCAGCAGTGTGTTGTCACATCTACTAATGGGGTTTTATTCTATATAGTGCACTACTTTGGCACCCTATTCTATATAGTGCACTACTTTGGCACCCTATTCTACATATAGTGCACTACTTTGACACCCTATTCTATATAGTGCACTACTTTGGCACCCAATTCTATATAGTGCACTACTTTGGCACCCAATTATATATGTAAAGCCCTCCCTTGGAACCCTATTCTATATATATAGTGCACTACTTTGGTACCCTATTCATTATATAGTGCACTACTTTGGTACCCTATTGTATGTATAGTGCACTACTTTGGTACCCTATTCTATATATAGTGCACTACTTTGGTACCCTATTCTACATATAGTGCACTACTTTTGACCAGGACCTATAGGGCAGTATGTAGGAAATTGCGACTGGTCCAAACTAGTTCACTAGTAGGGAAAAGGGTACCATTTGGGAAGTGTGATAATAACAAACACAGAACGCCATCATCACCATCCAGCCAGTCCCGGCCTGCACCGGCCACTCCCGGCCAGCCCCCTCCAAACCCGGCCGCTCCCGGCCAGCCCCGGCCGCTCCCGGCCAGCCCCGGCCGCTCCTGGCCAGTCCCGGGCCAATCCAGGCCAGTCCCAGTCAGTCCCAGCCAGTCCCAGCCAGTCCCAGCCAATCCAGGCCAGCCCCGGCCAGCCCCGGCCAGTCCCAGCCAGTCCCAGCCAATCCTGGCCAGCCCCGGCAAGTCCCAGCCAATCCATGCCAGCCCCAGCCTGCCGCAGCCAGTCCCAGTCACTCCCAGCCAGTCCCAGTCAGTCCCAGTCAGTCCCGGCCAGTCCCATCCAGTCCCAGTCAGTCCCAGTCAGTCCCAGTCAGTCCCGGCCAGTCCCGGCCAGTCCCTGTCAGTCCCAGTCAGTCCCAGTCAGTCCCAGTCAGTCCCGGCCAGTCCCGGCCAGTCCCTGTCAGTCCCTATCAGTCCCAGTCAGTCCCAGTCAGTCCCGGCCAGTCCCTGTCAGTCCCGGCCAGTCCCATCCAGTCCCAGTCAGTCCCAGTCAGTCCCAGTCAGTCCCGGCCAGTCCCGGCCAGTCCCTGTCAGTCCCAGTCAGTCCCAGTCAGTCCAGTCAGTCCCGGCCAGTCCCTGTCAGTCCCGGCCAGTCCCGGTCAATCCCAGTCAGTCCCGGCCAGTCCCAGCCAGTCCCAGTCAGTCCCGGCTCCACCACTATGATATGTGACTCTTGTTGACTGCTCTTTCCCTGGGCCCACATCTCACAGCACTGCAACCCACTGTATAACTACATCAATGTCATTTATACTGTAAATAAGATATGTTTTTATGTAAATTGAACTCCTGGTAATCTTTAATGTGTTGTGTTATGCAAAAAATAAAAATAAAATGGACCAGTTTTTTTTTGCTGCTTTGTTGTTTTCCTCGTTTTTTATTTATTTTATTTGTTTTGCTTGTTGTATGTAATGTCATAATAATTCTGATCTGAAATCAGTCCCAAGGTGTCTACAGTGCTCTTTATAACCCTGTTTTATGAAAATACGACTGTTTACTATCTATCTTTAGGAATTTCATAATAAATGGTTCAAACGAGACGATACCTTTCAGTGTTTTTAATTCCGTTTTAACCATACATGTTACATTTGGTGTTAGAAATACAGCGACTGTGTCCAGCTGAGCTTTAGCGGTAGAAACATTAAACACTCTGGTAGTTTCACTATAGGAGATCACTCAGGTTTCACTGTTAGTAATAAGATATCCATAGACGAACAGAGACCCTCTGGCATCCTCTGACATCATCTAACATCATCTAGTCTACTAACAGGAGTACGGGCAGACATCCTCTGACATCATCTAGTCTACTAACAGGAGTACGGGCAGACATCATCTGACATCATCTAACATTATCTAGTCCACTAACAGGAGTATGGGCAGACATCCTCTGACATCATCTAGTCTACTAACAGGAGTACGGGCAGACATCATCTGACATCATCTAACATCATCTAGTCCACTAACAGGAGTATGGGCAGACATCATCTGACATCATCTAACATCATCTAGTCCACTAACAGGAGTATGGGCAGACATCCTCTGACATCATCTAACATCATCTAGTCCACTAACAGGAGTATGGGCAGACATCCTCTGACATCATCTAGTCTACTAACAGGAGTATGGACATACATCCTCTGACATCATCTAGTCTACTAACAGGAGTATGGGCAGACATCCTCTGACATCATCTAGTCTACTAACAGGAGTATGGACAGACATCCTCTGACATCATCTAGTCTACTAACAGGAGTATGGGCAGACATCCTCTGACATCATCTAGTCTACTAACAGGAGTATGGACTGACATCATCTGACATCCTCTGACATCATCTAGTCTACTAAAAGGAGTATGGACTGACATCATCTGACATCATCTAGTCTACTAACAGGAGTATGGACTGACATCATCTGACATCATTGAGTCTACTAACAGGAGTATGGACTGACATCATTTGACATCATCTAGTCTACTAACAGGATTATGGGCAGACATCATCTGACATCATCTAGTCTCCTAACAGGAGTACGGACTGACATCATCTGACATCCTCTGACATCATCTAGTCTACTAACAGGATTATTGGGCAGACATCCTCTGACATCATCTAGTCTACTAACAGGAGTATGGACTGACATCATCTGACATCATCTAGTCTCCTAACAGGAGTACGGACTGACATCATCTGACATCCTCTGACATCATCTAGTCTACTAAAAGGAGTATGGACTGACATCATCTGACATCATCTAGTCTCCTAACAGGAGTACGGAGTGACATCATCTGACATCCTCTGACATCATCTAGTCTACTAACAGGATTATGGGCAGACATCCTCTGACATCATCTAGTCTACTAACAGGAGTATGGACAGACATCCTCTGACATCATCTAGTCTACTAACAGGAGTATGGACAGACATCCTCTGACATCATCTAGTCTACTAACAGGAGTATGGACAGACATCCTCTGACATCATCTAGTCTACTAACAGGAGTATGGACAGACATCCTCTGACATCATCTAGTCTACTAACAGGAGTATGGACAGACATCCTCTTGACATCATCTCACACTATATTGTTCATCATGGTGGACTCATCCGTGATGTCCTGGCTGGCCTTGAACCTCCGGGATCTTTTTGAGTGTTGCTGTGAGCCATTTACCGTACGGTAAGATACATTCTGATGCTTTGCCAAAACCTCTTTTAGCTTGTTGTAGCCCTGTAAGTGCTGGACAGAACTCCCTAGCCTTTTACCATAGTACACTGGAAGAATGTCTGGAGCTTTCCTAGGGGTTGATATGAAGTCTGGCTGTTTCAGCAATGCTTGGACCCATGCAGAGATCAACTCTGCCTGTACCACACATGAGGAGAGGAGAGGAGAGGAGAGGTGAGAGGAGAGGAAAGTAAGGGAGGGGAAGATAGAGGAGGGAGGAGAGGAGAGGACGAGAGGGGAGGAAAGGAGAGGGGTTGAATTTTCAAAATGCAGAGCCAACAACATATCTATGGAAAGTAGGGCTAACTCTTTAATCCCTCACTCCGTGTGTACGCTGCCCAGTAGAGCTTAGTCTGCATTTGACTCATAAAGAGAGAAGGAGGACGGAGGACTGATGGTTAAATAAATATATAAAGGCTTTCACATACAGATGTCATTTTACATGGACACTTACCAACCAGCAGCACTGACCCAAACCACACTTAACCAGTCTCCTTCATCACTGTTCCCTACATAGGAACCTACTTTAGACCAGGAACCCTGTCGGGCACTGTGTAGGGAATAGCATGCCGTTTTGGGGATTTATACAAGCCTGTCTCAGCAGACCTGGTTTAAATACTTTCTTTTTTTATTTTTATGATTTGAAATACCTCATCTGTGCTCGATTGAGCATGCCTGGCTTCATAGACCAAATCAATACATGCCAAAAACCCGTCCATCTGGTACTCTAGGCTCCAGGCTCGAGTAAACGCTAAAGGTGTTTTGAAAGATTTTAAATAGTATTTGAACTAAAAGGTTGGCTTTTCAGTCACGTTCCTCGTTTAAAATATATATATATATTTATTTGTCTGCATCTCTTCTCTGTGCATCTCTTCTCCCATTCATTCCGTGTTGCTAGGGGTTACAGTGGCTTCACAGGCCCAGATGGAATCCTGGGAGTTTGAGTCAGCAGGACTACATTGGTTTTATCTCCCATTCATTCCGTGTTGCTAGGGGTTACAGTGGATTCACAGGCCCAGATGGAATCCTGGGAGTTTGAGTCAGCAGGACTACATTGGTTTTATCTCCCATTCATTCCGTGTTGCTAGGGGTTACAGTGGCTTCACAGGCCCAGATGGAATCCTGGGAGTTTGAGTCAGCAGGACTACATTGGTTTTATCTCCCATTCATTCCGTGTTGCTAGGGGTTACAGTGGCTTCACAGTCCCAGATGGAATCCTGGGAGTTTGAGTCAGCAGGCATACATTGGTTTTATCTCCCATTCATTCCGTGTTGCTAGGGGTTACAGTGGCTTCACAGTCCCAGATGGAATCCTGGGAGTTTGAGTCAGCAGGACTACATTGGTTTTATCTCCCATTCATTCCGTGTTGCTAGGGGTTACAGTGGCTTCACAGTCCCAGATGGAATCCTGGGAGTTTCCATGTTCCTGTCTAACGTTGTATTCCGTGGACAGTTTTATCTCTAAACTAGACCAGGGTTCAGTTGATATAAAGTAATATAAGCCACCTTCTATTTTCTAGACATCAGATGTGTCCTGGGATTTGGTTCCCATTAGCAAAAACTGAATTCTCTCAATGTCGAATTCTGCTAATATCAAATGAAATTGTATTGGTCACATACACGTGTTTAGCAGATGTTATTGCGGGTGTAGTGAAATGCTTGTGAACATTTTTCTGGGCGAACAATTTAAGGAATAATACATAAAAAATAAAAAGTTTTCTAAGAACTAGAAGCGAGAGCTACAATTTCTCTACAGGTCAAAACACTATTTAATTCTACTATTCTAAGTGTTGAATGATGGTGGTACTCTGTAAGGGTCAAAACACTATTTAATTCTACTATTCTACGTGTTGAATGATGGTGGTACTCTGTAAGGGTCAAAACACTATTTAATTCTACTATTCTAAGTTAGTAAGCCAGACAGAGATAACTGTCTCATTGGGGGGGTTAGGAAACCAGACAGAGATAACTGTCTGACTGGGGGGGTTAGGAAACCAGACAGAGATAACTGTCTGACTGGGGGGTTAGGAAACCAGACAGAGATAACTGTTTCACTGGGGGGGTTAGGAAGCCAGACAGAGATAACTGTCTGACTGGGGGGTTAGGAAACCAGACAGAGATAACTGTCTGACTGGGGGGGTTAGGAAACCAGACAGAGATAACTGTCTCACTGGGGGGGTTAGGAAACCAGACAGAGATAACTGTCTCACTGGGGGGGTTAATAAACCAGACAGAGATAACTGTCTGACTGGGGGGGTTAGGAAACCAGACAGAGATAACTGTCTGACTGGGGGGGTTAGGAAACCAGACAGAGATAACTGTCTGACTGGGGGGGTTAGGAAACCAGACAGAGATAACTGTCTGACTGGGGGGGTTAGGAAGCCAGACAGAGATAACTGTCTGACTGGGGGGGTTAGGAAACCAGACAGAGATAACTGTCTGACTGGGGGGGTTAGGAAACCAGACAGAGATAACTGTCTGACTGGGGGGGTTAGGAAACCAGACAGAGATAACTGTCTGACTGGGGGGGTTAGGAAACCAGACAGAGATAACTGTCTCACTGGGGGGGTTAGGAAACCAGACAGAGATAACTGTCTGACTGGGGGGTTAGGAAACCAGACAGAGATAACTGTCTCACTGGGGGGGTTAGGAAACCAGACAGAGATAATTGTCTGACTGGGGGGGTTAGGAAACCAGACAGAGATAACTGTCTCACTGTGGGGGTTAGGAAACCAGACAGAGATAACTGTCTGACTGGGGGGGTTAGGAAACCAGACAGAGATAACTGTCTCACTGGGGGGGTTAGGAAACCAGACAGAGATAACTGTCTGACTGGAAGGGGGTTAGGAAACCAGACAGAGATAACTGCCTCACTGGGGGGTTAGGAAACCAGACATAGATAACTGTCTGACTGGAAGGGGGGGGGGGTTAGGAAACCAGACAGAGATAACTGTCTGACTGGGGGGGTTATGAAACCAGACAGACATAAATGTCTCACTGGGGGGGTTAGGAAACCAGACAGAGATAATTGTCGGACTGGGGGGGTTAGGAAACCAGACAGAGATAACTGTCTGACTGGAAGGGGGGGGGGGGGGGGTTAGGAAACCAGACAGAGATAACTGTCTGACTGGGGGGGTTAGGAAACAAGACATAGATAACTGTCTCACTGGGGGGGTTAGGAAACCAGACAGAGATAACTGTCTGACTGGGGGGGGTTAGGAAACCATACAGAGATAACTGTCTCACTGGGGGGGTTAGGAAACCAGACGTAGATAACTGTCTCACTGGGGGGGTTAGGAAACCATACAGAGATAACTGTCTCACTGGGGGGGTTAGGAAACCAGACATAGATAACTGTCTCACTTGGGGGGTTAGGAAACCAGAGAGAGATAACTGTCTCACTGGGGGGGTTAGGAAACCAGACATAGATAACTGTCTTATTGGGGGGGTTAGGAAACCAGGCAGAGATAACTGTCTGACTGGGGGGGTTAGGAAACCATGCAGAGATAACTGTCTGACTGGGGGGGTTAGGAAACCAGACAGAGATAACTGTCTGACTGGGGGGTTAGGAAACCAGACATAGATAATTGTCGGACTGGGGGGGTTAGGAAACCAGGCAGAGATAACTGTCTGACTGGGGGGGTTAGGAAACAAGACAGAGATAACTGCCTCACTGGGGGGGGGGGGGGGGGGTAGGAAACCAGACAGAGGTAACTGTCTTACTGGGGGGGTAAGGAAACCATACAGAGATAACTGTCTCACTGTACAGATTACAGTTACAGACAGTTGACTCAGCCCTGTCAAACACAGTATCCGGTTGTCTGATGAAGCTGCCCAGCATGGATTTGTCCTAAACGGAGGTCTCAGTGTCCTAAACGGAGGTCTCAGTGTCCTAAACCGAGGTCTCAGTGTCCTAAACCGAGGTCTCAGTCTCCTAAACCGAGGTCTCAGTGTCCTAAACGGAGGTCTCAGTGTCCTAAACGGAGGTCTCAGTGTCCTAAACCGAGGTCTCAGTGTCCTAAACCGAGGTCTCAGTGTCCTAAACGGAGGTCTCAGTGTCCTAAACGGAGGTCTCAGTGTCCTAAACCGAGGTCTCAGTGTCCTAAACGGAGGTCTCAGTGTCCTAAACGGAGGTCTCAGTGTCCTAAACCGAGGTCTCAGTGTCCTAAACGGAGGGCTCAGTGTCCTAAACCGAGGGCTCAGAGAGCTATTTAAGGATGTGTCCCAATTGGGACCATATTTCCCATTTAGTGCACTATGTTTTGAACAGGGGACCACAGCACTCTGGTGAAAAGTAGTGCACTATGCTATGAACAGGGACCACAGCAGTCTGGTGAAAAGTAGTGCACTATGTTTTGAACAGGGACCACAGCACTCTGGTGAAAAGTAGTGCACTATGTAGGAAACGGGGTGCCATTTATGTCACACGTAGCACCAGGAGCCAGAGGACTTCATTGCTGTAACAAGTGGCAGAGTGGAAATATATGTAGATGCTCTTCAGATTTTAGTGATACATACATCATCGGAGCCAGAGGCCATTATCTCATTTCTATTTTCATCCCTAGATGTTGATTAGTTGTCGGTCGTTAGATGGTGGTAAACAGAGGAGGGAAGGAGAGAGAGAGAGAGAGAGAGAGAGAGAGAGAGAGAGAGAGAGAGAGCGAGTAGGGGAGAACTAGATAGAGAAGAAGAGGGGGGGAGAGAGAGAGAGAGAGAGAGAGAGAGGAAGGGAGAGAGAGAGAGAGAGAGAGAGAGAGAGAGAGAGAGAGATAGAGAGAGATTAGGGGAGGAGAGAAAGAGGAAGAGAGAGAGACATGTGCTGTTGTGTTGAGGGTGCTGCTGTTAGTCTAAGTATAATAATGTATTTAAGACACACAACATGCTGTACATCCTCAGTCAACTGCTGGACAACAAACACACCTCACAACACTTTTTATTTTTATAGTGTTATTTATGTATGTGTGTAACACACAGACACACATGTGGAATGCCCTGTTTGCTTCTGTATTACATCCTCATGTACTCAGACCCCTTGACTTTCTCCATATGTTGTTACGTTACAGCCTTATTCTGACAAACATCTAAAACACAATACCTCATGATGACTTCACAATACCCCATGTTATATGTTGTTACGTTACAGCCTTATTCTGACAAACATCTAAAACACAATAACCCATGATGACATCACAATACTCCATAATGACATCACAATACTCCATAATGACATCACAATACTCCATAATGACATCACAATACCCCATGTTATATGTTGTTACGTTACAGCCTTATTCTAACAAACATCTAAAACACAATACCCCATGATGACATCACAATACCCCATGTTACATGTTGTTACGTTACAGCCTTATTCTAACAAACATCTAAAACACAATACCTCACGATGACATCACAATACTCCATAATGACATCACAATACTCCATAATGACATCACAATACCCCATGATGACATCACAATACCCCATGTTATATGTTGTTACGTGACAGCCTTATTCTAACAAACATCTAAAACACAATACCTCACGATGACATCACAATACTCCATAATGACATCACAATACCCCATGATGACATCACAATACCCCATGTTATATGTTGTTACGTTACAGCCTTATTCTAACAAACATCTAAAACACAATACCTCACGATGACATCACAATACTCCATAATGACATCACAATACCCCATGATGACATCACAATACCCCATGTTATATGTTGTTACGTTTCAGCCTTATTCTAACAAACATCTAAAACACAATACCTCACGATGACATCACAATACTCCATAATGACATCACAATACCCCATGATGACATCACAATACCCCATGTTATATGTTGTTACGTTACAGCCTTATTCTAACAAACATCTAAAACACAATACCTCATGATGACATCACAATACTCCATAATGACATCACAATACTCCATAATGACATCACAATACCCCATGTTATATGTTGTTACGTTACAGCCTTATTCTAACAAACATCTAAAACACAATACCCCATGATGACATCACAATACCCCATGTTATATGTTGTTACGTTACAGCCTTATTCTAACAAACATCTAAAACACAATACCTCATGATGACATCACAATACTCCATAATGACATCACAATACTCCATAATGACATCACAATACCCCATGTTATATGTTGTTACGTTACAGCCTTATTCTAACAAACATCTAAAACACAATACCCCATGATGACATCACAATACCCCATGTTACATGTTGTTACGTTACAGCCTTATTCTAACAAACATCTAAAGCACAATACCCCATGATGACATCACAATACCCCATGTTATATGTTGTTACGTTACAGCCTTATTCTAACAAACATCTAAAACACAATACCTCACGATGACATCACAATACTCCATAATGACATCACAATACCCCATGATGACATCACAATACCCCATGTTATATGTTGTTACGTTACAGCCTTATTCTTACAAACATCTAAAACACAATACCTCACGATGACATCACAATACTCCATAATGACATCACAATACCCCATGATGACATCACAATACCCCATGTTATATGTTGTTACGTTACAGCCTTATTCTAACAAACATCTAAAACACAATACCTCACGATGACATCACAATACTCCATAATGACATCACAATACCCCATGATGACATCACAATACTCCATGATGACATCACAATACCCCATGATGACATCACAATACTCCATAATGACATCACAATACCCCATGATGACATCACAATATCCCATGTTATATGTTGTTACGTTACAGCCTTATTCTAAAACTGGATTAAACAAAAAATGTCCTGATCCATCTAAACACAATACCCCATAATGCCATTTTTTGCTAATGTATTAAAATGTGTACTTAGATAAGTAATCAGACCCGTTGCTATGAGACTCGAAATTGAGCTCAGGTGCATCCTGTTTCCATTGA
>NC_092164.1:11161669-11164169 GCF_045791955.1 Oncorhynchus clarkii lewisi | reverse complement strand
CCCGTAGTGATGACAGATGGAGCTGTAGTAGTAGTAGACCCTGTAGTGATGACAGATGGAGCTGCAGTAGTAGACCCAGTAGTGATGACAGTCTATCTGCAGTAGTAGACCCCGTAGTGATGACAGATGGAGCTGCAGTAGTAGACCCCGTAGTGATGAAAGATGATGCTACATTTTTAATGTAACACTGAGCTGCATAAACTATCGCCCACACGACGGCGGCGTCGGGGGGAAGCCTCCCCTGAGGCGGAGGGTCTCTTTGTTAACAGCAGCTGGTGCGTGATCTCTAATGTTAAAGGAAATCTCTGGGTTTTGGTTGCCGGAGTTAGGATACCTTAATGCTAAGCTGTAAAAACACATGATTTAGCAAAAGATGTTTCGTCTATATGTTTTGTGTCTGTCTATGTACCACCACAGACCGATGCTGGCGCTAAGAGAGGAGTCAACGAGCTGCACAGGGCCTTAAAGCAAACAGAGAAAGGCTTATCAAAGTCGCTCCTATTGGCCGGTGACTTTAATGCAGGAAAACTGAAATCTGTTCAACCTCATTTCTACCAGCATGTCACCTGAACAACTGGAGGAGAGAAAACATGCAGATCACCTTCATACCACAAACAGAGACGCATACGAAGCTTTCCCTCCGTCTCTCTGTTCTGTTGTAACAAAACACAGTCACAACCCTCCACCCTGCTCCCTCTATAACCCTCCACCCTCAACCCTGCTCCCTCTATAACCCTCCACCTTCCACCCTGCTCCCTCTATAACCCTCCACCCTCCACCCTGCTCCACCCTGTTCCTTCTATAACCCTCCACCATAATCCCTCTATAACCCTCCACCCTGTTCCCTCTATAACCCTCCACTCTGCTCCCTCTATAACCCTCCACCCTGTTCCCTCTATAACCCTCCACCCTCCACCCTGTTCCCTCTATAACCCTTCACCCTCCACCCTGTTCCCTCTATAACCCTCCACCCTCCACCCTGTTCCCTCTATAACCCTCCACCCTCCACCCTGCTCCACCCTGCTCCCTCTATAACCCTCCACCCTGCTCCACCCAGTTCCCTCTATAACCCTCCACCCTGTTCCCTCTATAACCCTCCACCTTTCACCCTGCTCCACCCTGCTCCCTCTATAACCCTCCACCCTCAACCCTGCTCCACCCTGCTCCCTCTATAACCCTCCACCCTGTTCCCTCTATAACCCTCCACCCTCCACCCTGTTCCCTCTATAACCCTTCACCCTCCACCCTGTTCCCTCTATAACCCTCCACCCTGTTCCCTCTATAACCATCCACCCTCCACCCTGTTCCCTCTATAACCCTCCACTCTGTTCCCTCTATAACCCTCCACCTTCCACCCTGCTCCCTCTATAACCCTCCACCCTCCACCCTGCTCCACCCTGTTCCCTCTATAACCCTCCACCCTGCTCCACCCTGTTCCCTCTATAACCCTTCACCCTCCACCCTGCTCCACCCTGTTCCCTCTATAACCCTCCACTCTGTTCCCTCTATAACCCTCCACCCTCCACCCTGTTCCCTCTATAACCCTTCACCCTCCACCCTGTTCCCTCTATAACCCTCCACCCTCCACCCTGCTCCACCCTGCTCCCTCTATAACCCTCCACCCTGTTCCCTCTATAACCCTCCACCCTGCTCCCTCTATAACCCTCCACCCTGTTCCCTCTATAACCCTCCACCCTCCACTCTGCTCCCTCTATAACCCTCCATCCTGCTCCCTCTATAACCCTACACCCTCCAACCTGCTCCCTCTATAACCCTCCACCCTCCACCCTGTCCCCTCTATAACCCTCCACCCTCCACCCTGCTCCACCCTGTTCCCTCTATAACCCTCCACCCTGCTCCCTCTATAACCCTCCACCCTGTTCCCTCTATAATCCTCCACCCTCCACCTTGCTCCCTCTATAACCCTCCACTCTGTTCCCTCTATAACCCTCCACCCTGCTCCCTCTATAACCCTCCACCCTGTTCCCTCTATAACCCTCCACCCTCCACCCTGCTCCCTCTATAACCCTCCACCCTCAACTCTGCTCCCTCTATAACCCTCCATCCTGCTCCCTCTATAACCCTCCACCCTCCACCCTGCTCCCTCTAAAATCCTCCACCCTGTTCCCTCTATAACCCTCCACCCTCCACTCTGCTCCCTCTATAACCCTCCATCCTGTTCCCTCTATAACCCTCCACCCTCCATCCTGCTCCCTCTATAACCCTCCACCCTCCACCCTCCATAACCCTCCACCCTCCACCCTGCTCCCTCTATAACCCTCCAACCTCCACCCTCCACCCTCCACCCTGCTCCCTCTATAACCCTCCACCCTCCACCCTAATCCCTCTATAACCCTCCACCCTGCTCCCTCTATAACCCTCCACCCTGTTCCCTCTATAACCCTCCACCCTGCTCCCTCTATAACCCTCCACCCTCCACCCTGTTCCCTCCACCCTGCTCCCTCTATAACCCTCCACCCTCCACCCTAATCCCTCTATA
>NC_092164.1:11146669-11156669 GCF_045791955.1 Oncorhynchus clarkii lewisi | reverse complement strand
GGAGACAGAGGGAGCCAGAAGGAGACAGGGAGAAACAGGGAGAGACAGAGGGAGAGACAGAGGGAGACAGAGAGAGACAGGGGGAGACAGAGGGAGACAGGGGGAGACAGAGGGAGACAGGGGGAGACAGAGGGAGACAGAGGGAGACAGAGGGAGACAGAGGCAGACAGAGGGAGACAGAGGGAGACAGAGGGAGACAGGGGGAGAAAGAGGGAGACAGGGGGAGACAGAGGGAGACAGAGGGAGACTTAGGGAGACAGAGGGAGACAGAGGGAGACATGGGGAGACAGGGGGAGACAGGGGGAGACAGAGGGAGACAGAGGAAGACAGAGGGAGACAGAGGCAGACAGAGGGAGAGACAGAGGGAGACAGAGGGAGACAGGGGGAGACAGAGGGAGACAGGGGGAGACAGAGGGAGACAGAGGGAGACAGAGGGAGACATGGGAGACAGGGGGAGACACGGGGAGACATGGCGAGACATAGGGGGAGACAGAGGGAGACAGGGGGAGACAGAGGGAGACAGAGGGAGACAGGGGGAGACAGAGGGAGACAGAGGAAGACAGAGGGAGACAGAGACAGACAGAGGGAGAGACAGAGGGAGACAGAGGGAGACCGGGGGAGACAGAGGGAGACAGGGGGAGACAGAGGGAGACATAGGGAGACAGAGGGAGACATTGGAGACAGGGGGAGACACGGGGAGACATGGCGAGACATAGGGAGACAGAGGGATACACGGGAAGACAGAGGGAGACGAAGGGAGAAAGGGGGAGATAGGGAGAAACAGGGGGAGATAGAGGGAGACAGAGGGAGACAGAGGCAGACAGATGGAGAGACAGAGGGAGACAGAGGGAGACAGAGAGAGACATAGGGAGACAGAGGGAGACATAGGGAGACAGGGGGGGACAGAGGGAGACAGAGGGAGACAGGGAGAGACAGAGGGAGACAGAAGGAGACAGGGGGAGACAGAGGAAAACAGAGGGAGAGACAGGGGGAGACAGATGGAGACAGAGGGAGACAGAGGGAGACAGGGGGAGACAGAAGGAGACAGGTGGAGACAGAGGGAGACAGAGGGAGAGACAGGGGGAGACAGAGGGAGACAGAGGGAGACAGAGGGAGACAGAGGGAGAGACAGGGGTAGACAGAGGGAGACAGAGGGAGCCAGGGGGAGACAGGGGGAGACATAGGAAGACAGAGGGAGACAGAGGGAGACAGAGGGAGACATAGGGAGACAGAGGGAGACATAGGGAGACAGGGGGAGACAGAGGGAGACAGAGGGAGCCAGGGAGAGACAGAGGGAGACAGAAGGAGACAGGGGGAGACAGAGGGAGACAGAGGGAGACAGAGGGAGAGACAGGGGGAGACAGATGGAGACAGAGGGAGACAGGGAAGACAGAGGGAGACAGAGGGAGACATAGGGAGACAGAGGGAGACAGAGGGAGACATGGGAGACAGGGGGAGACAGGGGGAGACATGGCGAGACATAGGGAGACAGAGGGAGACACGGGGAGACAGAGGGAGACGAAGGGAGAAAGGGGGAGATAGGGAGAAACAGGGGGAGATAGAGGGAGACAGAGGGAGACAGAGGCAGACAGAGGGAGATACAGAGGGAGACAGAGAGAGACATAGGGAGACAGAGGGAGACATAGGGAGACAGGGGGAGACAGAGGGAGACAGAGGGAGACAGGGAGAGACAGAGGGAGACAGAAGGAGACAGGGGGAGACAGAGGGAGACCGAGGGAGACAGAGGGAGAGACAGAGGGAGACAGATGGAGACAGAGGGAGACAGGGGAGACAGAGGGAGACAGAGGGAGACATAGGGAGACAGGGGGAGACAGAGGGAGACAGAGGGAGACAGAGGGAGACAGAGGGAGAGACAGAGGGAGACATAGGGAGACAGGGGGAGACAGAGGGAGACAGAGGGAGACAGAGGGAGACAGAGGGAGAGACAGGGGGAGACAGATGGAGACAGAGGGAGACAGGGGAGACAGAGGGAGACAGAGGGAGACAGAGGGAGACAGAGGGAGAGACAGGGGTAGACAGAGGGAGACAGAGGGAGACAGGGGAGACAGAGGGTGACAGAGGGAGCTAGGGGGAGACAGGGGGAGACATAGGGAGACAGGGTGAGACAGAGGAAGACAGAGGGAGACAGAGGGAGACAGGGGGAGACAGAGGGAGACAGAGGGAGACAGAGGGAGACAGGGGGAGACAGAGGAAGACAGAGGGAGACAGAGGGAGACATAGGGAGACAGGGGGAGACAGAGGGAGACAGAGGGAGACAGGGGGAGACATTGGGGCATAAGGATGAGCTCCCACTGCTCACTGTCTGCTCCCATCCTCCCTTCCTCCTCCCTCCCTCCATCTTCCCTCCATCCTCCCTTCTCCCTCTCTAATGTTTATACCCTCCAGCAATGTCTGTCATGTGACCCTATATCTCTCTCCCTCTATCTCTACATCTCTCTCTCTCTTTCCATATCCCTTTCCTTCTCCTCTCAATTCAATTAAATTCCATTTAAATTCAATTCAATTCAAAGTTCTTTATTTGCAAGGGAAACATATGTTAACGTTGCTAACATTGCTAACATTACTAACATGGCTAACATTGCTAACATGGCTAACATTGCTAACATGGCTAACATTGCTAACATGGCTAACATTGCTAACATTGCTAACGTTGCTAACATTGCTAACATTGCTAACATGGCTAACATTGCTAACATTGCTAACGTTGCTAACATTGTTAACATTGCTAACATTGTTAACATTGCTAACATGGCTAACGTTGCTAACATGGCTAACGTTGCTAACGTTGCTAACATTGCTAACATGGCTAACGTTGCTAACATTGCTAACATTGCCAAAGCAAGTGAAGTAGATAATAAACAAAAGGGAAATAAACATAAAAACGAACAGTAAACATTTCACTCACAAAAGTTCCCAAAGGAATAAAGACATTTCAAATGTCATATTGTGTCTATCTATATACAGTGGGTTGTATTTACAGCGGTGTTTGTTCTTCACAGGTTGCCCTTTTCTTGTGGCAACAGGTCACAAATGAAATTAAATTAAATCAAATATTGTTTGTAACATGTGTCGAATACAACAGATGTAGACCTTACAGGGAAATGTTTACTACAGATGTAGACCTTACAGGGAAATGTTTACAACAGATGTAGACCTTACAGGGAAATGTTTACTACAGATGTAGACCTTACAGGGAAATGTTTACAACAGATGTAGACCTTACAGGGAAATGTTTACTACAGATGTAGACCTTACAGGGAAATGTTTACAACAGATGTAGACCTTACAGGGAAATGTTTACTACAGATGTAGACCTTACAGGGAAATGTTTACAACAGATGTAGACCTTACAGGGAAATGGTTACTACAGATGTAGACCTTACAGGGAAATGTTTACTACAGATGTAGACCTTACAGGGAAATGTTTACTACAGATGTAGACCTTACAGGGAAATGTTTACCACAGATGTAGACCTTACAGGGAAATGCTTACCACAGATGTAGACCTTACAGGGAAATGCTTACTTACTACAAGCCCTTACAAACCTTGCTGCTGTGATGGCACACTGTGGTATTTCACCCAAAAGATATGGGAGTTTATCAAAATTAGATTTTCTTTTCAAATTCTTTGTGGATCTGTGTAATCTGAGGGAAATATGTGTCTCTAATATGGTCATACATTTGGCAGGAGGTTAGGAAATGCAGCTCAGTTTCCACCTCATTTTGTGGGCATCTATATTTCTCCCCCATCTCTCCTCTCCCTCTCTCAATCTTATCCCTCCCCCCTCCCTCCCCCTCTCTCCCCTCTTCGTCTCTCTCTCTCTCTCTCTCTCTCTCTCTCTCTCTCCCCCCTCCCCCCCTCTTCATCTCTCTCTCTCCGTCTCTCTCTCTGGTGGGGAGCCTCTCTTTTGTGATCAGAAATGAGCCCAACTCAGAGACTCAGAGAGGAGAGGAGGGAACACAATAAGGCTCCTTCACAGAGCCAGAGCTTGTGTCCCAAAGGGTTCCCTATTTCGTTTCGTAGGGCACTACTTTTGACCAAACCCCCACAGGTCCTGGTCTAAAGTAGTGCACTAAATAGGGAATAGGGTGCCATTTGGGAAGCATCACTAGACCTCCAGGCCCATTCCATGAATGGATAATAGGAGAGAAGGAAATGGGTGGGGGGGGTGGGGGGGGGACTACTCATGAAATAGATGGGGGGGGGGGTCCTCGCCTCAGACCCCTCACCTCCCCTCGCCCGGCGCTCAGACAAGCCAACGTTTATTTCCCTTTTCCCCCAATAATCAGTGACGGCCTTGTTCTCTGTCTGTTCTAGACATTAATACCCAACGACCTGGTGAGATGATATTAATAAACAGAGAGGGCAGGACATAGAGGATGTTAGAACAGGAAGTCAGAGGGCAGGACATAGAGGATGTAGAACAGGAAGTCAGAGGGCAGGACATAGAGGATGTAGAACAGGAAGTCCAGTGAGATGTTTTTAATAAACAGAGAGTGCAGGACATAGAGGATGTAGAACAGGAAGTCAGAGGGCAGGACATAGAGGATGTAGAACAGGAAGTCAAAGGGCAGGACATAGAGGATGTTAGAACAGGAAGTCAGAGGGCAGGACATAGAGGATGTTAGAACAGGAAGTCAGAGGGCAGGACATAGAGGATGTTAGAACAGGAAGTCAGAGGGCAGGACATAGAGGATGTAGAACAGGAAGTCCAGTGAGATGTTATTAATAAACAGAGAGGGCAGGACATAGAGGATGTTAGAACAGGAAGTCAGAGGGCAGGACATAGAGGATGTAGAACAGGAAGTCAGAGGGCAGGACATAGAGGATGTAGAACAGGAAGTCCAGTGAGATGTTATTAATAAACAGAGAGGGCAGGACATAGAGGATGTTAGAACAGGAAGTCAGAGGGCAGGACATAGAGGATGTAGAACAGGAAGTCAGAGGGCAGGACATAGAGGATGTAGAACAGGAAGTTCAGTGAGATGTTATTAATAAACAGAGAGGGCAGGACATGTAGAACAGGAAGTTCAGTTGCGAACTGATGAATATCTAAGAGGAGCCAGTCTCTTTGATCTGATCCATGGGATAAGACCTGGTGGTGTTCATTAAGACACCTGGTGGTGTTCTATAAGACACCTGGTGGTGTTCATTAAGACACCTGGTGGTGTTCATTAAGACACCTGGTGGTGTTCAATAAGACACCTGGTGGTGTTTCATTAAGACCTGGTGGTGTTCATTAAGACACCTGGTGGTGTTCATTAAGACACCTGGTGGTGTTCAGTAAGACACCTGGTGGTGTTCATTAAGACACCTGGTGGTGTTCATTAAGACACATGGTGGTGTTCTATAAGACACCTGGTGGTGTTCATTAAGACACCTGGTGGTGTTCAATAAGACACATGGTGGTGTTCATTAAGACACCTGGTGGTGTTCAATAAGACACATGGTGGTGTTCTATAAGACACCTGGTGGTGTTCATTAAGACACCTGGTGGTGTTCATTAAGACACATGGTGGTGTTCATTAAGACACCTGGTGGTGTTCATTAAGACACCTGGTGGTGTTCTATAAGACACCTGGTGGTGTTTCATTAAGACCTGGTGGTGTTCATTAAGACACCTGGTGGTGTTCTATAAGACACCTGGTGGTGTTCATTAAGACACCTGGTGGTGTTCAATAAGACACCTGGTGGTGTTCATTAAGACACCTGGTGGTGTTCATTAAGACACATGGTGGTGTTCTATAAGACACCTGGTGGTGTTCATTAAGACACATGGTGGTGTTCATTAAGACACATGGTGGTGTTCTATAAGACACCTGGTGGTGTTCATTAAGACACCTGGTGGTGTTCATTAAGACACATGGTGGTGTTCTATAAGACACCTGGTGGTGTTCCATAAGACACCTGGTGGTGTTCAAAAAGACACCTGGTGGTGTTTCATTAAGACCTGGTGGTGTTCATTAAGACACCTGGTGGTGTTCATTATGACACCTGGTGGTGTTCATTAAGATACCTGGTGGTGTTCATTAAGACACCTGGTGGTGTTCATTAAGACACCTGGTGGTGTTCATTAAGACACCTGGTGGTGTTCATTAAGACGCCTGTTGGTGTTCATTAAGATACCTGGTGGTGTTCATTAAGACACCTGGGAGTGTTCATTAAGACACCTGGTGGTGTTCATTAAGACACATGGTGGTGTTCATTAAGACACCTGGTGGTGTTCATTAAGATACCTGGTGGTGTTCATTAAGACACCTGGTGGTGTTCAATAAGACACATGGTGGTGTTCATTAAGACGCCTGTTGGTGTTCATTAAGATACCTGGTGGTGTTCATTAAGACACCTGGTGGTGTTCATTAAGACACCTGGTGGTGTTCATTAAGACACCTGGTGGTGTTCAATAAGACACCTGGTGGTGTTCATGAGTTATTTATGCTTCATGGACGGACGTTACCCCAACCCTTCCTCTTTCCCGTCCTCAGATCCTAGACAACGAAACACTCAACGGGAGGATTTAGGGAATAACAACATTAGGTGGAATTCAATACTTGGTTCAGGTTGTACCTTCCACCATTCTGTCACCGTTGTTCCACTGTTCTGTCACCGTTGTTCCACTGTTCTGTCACCGTTGTTCCACCATTCTGTCACCGTTGTTCCACTGTTCTGTCACCGTTGTTAAACTGTTCTGTCACCGTTGTTCCACTGTTCTGTCACCGTTGTTCCACTGTTCTGTCACCGTTGTTCCACTGTTCTGTCACCGTTGTTCCACTGTTCTGTCACCGTTGTTCCACCGTTCTGTCACCGTTGTTCCACCATTCTGTCACCGTTGTTCCACTGTTCTGTCACCGTTGTTCCACTGTTCTGTCACCGTTGTTCCACTGTTCTGTCACCGTTGTTCCACTGTTCTGTCACCGTTGTTCCACTGTTCTGTCACCGTTGTTCCACCGTTCTGTCACCGTTGTTCCACTGTTCTGTCACCGTTGTTCCACTGTTCTGTCACCGTTGTTCCACCGTTCTTTCACCGTTGTTCCACCATTCTGTCACCGTTGTTCCACTGTTCTGTCACCGTTGTTCCACTGTTCTGTCACCGTTGTTCCACTGTTCTGTCACCGTTCTGTGACTTCTGTCTCGTGGTCCCGTGAGGCTCAGTTAGTAGAGTATGGTGCTTGACACACCAGGGTCATGGGTTCAATTCCCACAGAGGACCAGTATGAAACAAATATATATATTGGAAAAAGGCTACACTGGATAAGAGCGTCTGCTAAATGATTAACATTGTTTCGAGAAATAAATGTCTCTGGGTAATTCATATTCGGTTCATTTGTATTCTTGTGTTAACATGTTTTCTAGCTAATTGTTGTTGCAAATTGTACCTCGTTTTAATGTATTTTTCAGCACACACTTAGAATAACTTACAGTATGAACGTCAGTCTTCACATTATGCAGTGATACTGCTTTAGAAACCAGACAATTAGACTCTGACCCCTAGTGACCTTTTCTCAGAGGACAGACAGACAGACAATTATCCTCTGACCCCTAGTGACCTTTTCTCAGAGGACAGACAGACAGACAGACAGACAGACAGACAGACAGACAGTTTAGGGCAGAAAACACAGCATCATAGCTTGTTGGTGAAGGGCTTGGCAGACAGACAGACAGACAAGCAGACAGACAGTTAGACAGACAGGCAGACAGACAGACAGACAGACAGACAGACAGACAGTTTAGGGCAGAAAACACAGCATCATAGCTTGTTGGTGAAGGGCTTGGCAGACAGACAGACAGACAGACAGACAGACAGACAGACAGACAGACACAGCATCATAGCTTGTTGGTGAAGGGCTTGGTGCTCCTTTGGCCGCTGGACTGACTGACTCTCTGTGGGGAAACGGATTGATTCTCTAACTCAGGTTGTACTGCATCCTGCCTCCTGTCAGTCCTCCTGCCAGTCCTCCTGCCTCCTATCAGTCCTCCTATCAGTCCTCCTGTCAGTCAACCTTTCAGTCCTCCTGCCTCCTGCCTCCTATCAGTCCTCCTGTCAGCTCTCCTGCCTCCTGTTAGTCCTCCTGTCAGTCCTCCTGTCAGTCCTCCTGTCAGTCCTCCTGTTAGTCCTCCTGTCAATCCTCCTACATCCTGTCAGTCCTCCTGCCTCCTGTCAGTCCTCCTGCCAGTCCTCCTGTCAGCTCTCCTGCCTCCTGCCTCCTGTCAGTCCTCCTGCCAGTCCTCCTGTCAGTCCTCCTGCCAGCTCTCCTGCCTCCTGTCAGTCCTCCTGTCAGTTCTCCTGTCAGTCCAACTGTCAGCCCTCCTGCCAGTCCTCCTGTCAGTCCTCCTGTCAGTCCTCCTGTCAGTCCTCCTGCCAGTCCTCCTGTCTCCTGTCAGTCCTCCTGTCTGTCCACCTGTCAGTCCTCCTGTCAGTCCTCCTGTCAGTCCTCCTACATCCTGTCAGTCATCCTATGTGTGTGTGTGTGTGTGTGTGTGTGTGTGTGTTCCTCAGCCCTCCACCTTGTCTGCTTGCCTTTGATAGGTTCTAGTAAACAGCATGTCTTGGTGAGTTGTATTAGTTTTATGTCTCCAGACAGACTCAGATCCTCACTTCCTGCTCCCTCGATCATAAACTTCAATAACCTTCTTCTGTGTGATGGCCTGTAGGACAACTGAACCATATTTATAAATGTATTATTTATATACTTAACCTTTATTTAACTAGGCAAGTCAGTTAAGAACACATTCTTATTTCCAATGACGGCCTATCCCGGCCAAAACCTCCATTAACCTGGATGATGCTGAGCCAATGTTGTGCCGCCCAATGGGGACTCCCGATCACGGCCGGTTGTGATACAGCCCGGAATCGCACCAGGGGGTCTGTGGTGACGCCTCTAGCACTGAGATACAGTGCTTTAGACCGCTGTGCCACTCGGCAGCACTAATCTAATGTACAGTAATCTACACGTGTACCGTAGATAGAGTCAAGCTATGTTTAATAACAGCAGGTCTGTAGACTACAGCAGGTCTGTAGACTACAGAAGGTCTGTAGACTACAGCAGGTCTGTCGACTACAGCAGGTCCGTAGACTACAGCAGGTCCGTAGACTACAGCCGGTCTGTCGACTACAGCAGGTCTGTCGACTATAGCAGGTCTGTAGAATTACAGCAGCTCTGTAGACTACAGCCGGTCTGTAGACTACAGCAGGTCCGTAGACTACAGCCGGTCTGTCGACTACAGCAGGTCTGTCGACTATAGCAGGTCTGTAGAATTACAGCAGCTCTGTAGACTACAGCCGGTCTGTAGACTACAGCCGGTCCGTAGACTACAGCAGGTCCTTAGACTACAGCCGGTCCGTAGACTACAGCAGGTCTGTAGAGTACAGCAGGTCTGTCGACTATAGCAGGTCTGTAGAATTACAGCAGCTCTGTAGACTACAGCCGGTCTGTCGACTACAGCAGGTCTGTCGACTACAGCAGGTCTGAAGACTACAGCAGGTCTGAAGACTACAGCAGGTCTGTAGACTACAGCCGGTCTGTAGACTACAGCCGGTCCGTAGACTACAGCAGGTCTGTAGACTACAGCAGGTCTGTCGACTACAGCAGGTCCGTAGACTACAGCAGGTCCGTAGACTACAGCCGGTCTGTCGACTACAGCAGGTCTGTCGACTATAGCAGGTCTGTAGAATTACAGCAGAACTGTAGACTACAGCCGGTCTGTAGACTACAGCCGGTCCGTAGACTACAGCAGGTCCTTAGACTACAGCCGGTCCGTAGACTACAGCAGGTCTGAAGACTACAGCAGGTCCGTAGACTACAGCAGGTCTGTAGAATTACAGCAGCTCTGTAGACTACAGCCGGTCTGTAGACTACAGCAGGTCTGAAGACTACAGCAGGTCTGAAGACTACAGCCGGTCTGTAGACTACAGCAGGTCTGTAGACTACAGCAGGTCTGAAGACTACAGCAGGTCTGAAGACTACAGCCGGTCTGTAG
>NC_092164.1:11139169-11141669 GCF_045791955.1 Oncorhynchus clarkii lewisi | reverse complement strand
AAATATATTTGAAATTCTGAGGATCAAAACAAGTATTTCATTCTAATCTCTCTCCTCGCTGTTTCTCAGAAGGTTTTTGGGGAGGAAACAGAGAGACACATGGAATCCTCTTCTCTCTCCTGCTGCCACCCCCGTGCTTCACGGTTGGGATGGTGTTCTTCGGCTTGCAAGCCTCCCTCTTTTTCCTCCAAACATAACGATGGTCATTATGGCCAAACAGTTATATTTTTGTTTCATCAGACCAGAGGACATTTCTCCAAAAAGTACGATCTTTGTCCCCATGTGCAGTTGCAAACCGTAGTCTGGCTTTTTTATGGTGGTTTTGGAGCAGTGGCTTCTTCCTTGCTCAGCGGCCTTTCAGGTTATGTCGATATATGACGCGTTTTACTGTGGAAATAGATACTTTTGTACCTGTTTCCTCCAGCATCTTCACAGGGTCCTTTGCTGCTGTTCTGGGATTGATTTGCACTTTTCACACCAAAGTACGTTCATCTCTAGGAGACAGAACGCGTCTCCTTCCTGAGAAGTATGAAGGCAGAGTGGTCCCATGGTGTTTATACTTGCGCACTATTGTTTGTACAGATGAACGTGGTACCTTCAGGTGTTTGGAAATTGCTCCCAAGGATGAACCAGACTTGTGGAGGTCTACAATTTTATCTCTGAGGTCTTAGCTGATTTCTTTTGATTTTCCCATGATGTCAAGCAAGGAGGCACTGAGTTTGAAGGTAGGCCTTGAAATACATCCACAGGTACACCTCAAATTGACTCAAATGATTTCAATTAGCCTATCAGAAGCTTCTAAAGCCATGGCATCATTTTCTGGATTTTTCCAAGTTGTTTAAAGGCACAGTCAACTTAGTGTATGTAAACTTCTGACCCACTGGAATTGTGATACTGTGAATTAAAAAGTGAAATAATCTGTCTGTGAACAATTGTTGGAAAAATGACACAAAGTAGATGTCCTAACTGACTTGCCGAAACTACAGTTTGTTAACAAGAAATGTCTGGAGTGGTTGAAAAACGAGTTTTAATGACTCCAACCTGAGTGTATGTAAACTTCTGACTTCAACTATATGTGTATGTACACACACACACTAACACACACACACACACACACACACACACACACACACACACACACACACACACCACACACACACACACACACACACACACACACACACACACACACACACACACACACACACACACACACACACACACACACACACACACACACACACGACTACGTTACGTTATCTTCACATCATTTCTATTAGCTCGACGATTCATCGTAAATATATTTGAAATTCTGAGGATCAAAACAAGTATTTCATTCTAATCTCTCTCCTCGCTGTTTCTCAGAAGGTTTTTGGGGAGGAAACAGAGAGACACATGGAATCCTCTTCTCTCTCCTCGATGTTTCTCAGAAGGTTTTTGGGGAGGAAACAGAGAGACACATCGAATCCTCTTCTCTCTCCTCGCTGCTTCTCAGAAGGTTTTTGGGGAGGAAACAGAGAACAGCATTTTAAGAGTTAAAATGTTCAGAGGTGTGAGGAGTGCTCAGCGGTAGAAGGCTGGTACCCCTGTTTAGAACCTGTTTTAAAATGGCCCTCCTTTCAACACATTTTGAATAGATTTGCCAATTGTTGAGAGGGCCCTCTTCACAGGAGAGAGGGGAGGTGGAGGTTGTCAAGCAGGGTCCCTCTTGTTGTTGTTATCGGTGAGCGCTGCCGACAGCCGATCAGTTTACAACACAGCAGCGTTTTGCTGCTGTTACAGTTTACAACACAGTTTACAACACAGTTTACAACACAGTTAACAACACAGTTTACAACACAGTTTACAACACAGCAGCGTTTTGCTGCTGTTACAGTTTACAACACAGTTTACAACACAGTTTACAACACAGCAGCGTTTTGCTGTTACAGTTTACAACACAGTTTACAACACAGTTTACAACACAGTTTACAACACAGTTAACAACACAGTTTACAACACAGTTTACAACACAGCAGCGTTTTGCTGTTACAGTTTACAACACAGTTGACAACACAGTTTACAACACAGTTTACAACACAGTTTACAACACAGCAGCGTTTTGCTGTAACAGTTTACAACACAGTTTACAACACAGTTTACAACACAGTTTACAACACAGCAGCGTTTTGCTGTAACAGTTTACAACACAGTTTACAACACAGTTTACATCACAGTTTACAACACAGTTTACAACACAGTTTACAACACAGTTTACAACACACGAACACGAAGCATTTTGCTGCTACCATAGAAGTAGAATTATGGCACATTGACTTGAATGGTGATTCCTGTTCTATTAATTATATTTCTATGTTGAAACCCAGTTTCCCTGGTTTGTTATCATCTCACAGTGGGTTAGGTCCCAAATGGCACCCTATTCCAAATGGTACCCTATTCCATATGTAATGTACCCTATTCCATATGTAGTGTTCCCTATTCCATATGTAGTGCACCCTAT